>NC_045164.1:21699131-21744131 GCF_900700415.2 Clupea harengus | reverse complement strand
ATGGATTAAATAATGCAGCTGAGTAGCAATATCAATGTCATGACAACAATCACAATGGAACTCTTGTGGCCCAGTCCAGCACTGAAGGTCCATATAAAAAAAGACGGCAGAAAGTAGCTCGTGTCTTGCGGCCGAAACATTCGGTGGTCTATTTCATCCAGACATTTTCATGTATCATTCAGTCACAGTCGTGAAGGTTAGTAGCTGCATACCATAACCTTTTCTGGAGAGCGTGTAGAAGGACTCCATCTCTGACGTCGAATTCCTGTACTACATAATTTCTGGTTAACATCCGGCATAAATATAGGTACAACAGGCATAGGCATTGTAAAAATCTTTGACTAACTACAACTGCACCTACAGTCCAGCACCATGCACTTAAATCATTCCTTGTGCCATGGATGAAGCATATGGTGAAATACATATATTATTGCTGGCTATCTTCTAGTTAGGTAAATATTCTGTTCATTTGACAGGATCTGGTGCAATTAAAAGGCATCAACCATTGAATTCTCTGGTCTGCAGTAGGGGCTGATCTGACAAAGATGGTGTGTGCATATGCTTGTGAAATCCAAGTGAGAGTGAATGTATTTTGTTAACACTGTAGCTCTGTGCACACATATCATGGTGTCTATGCATGACTGACGCTGCACTGCCTCACTAAAGGCCAGCATATAAGGGGTCATAAGTTAATCATGAAGAGGTGTACAGCTACATTAACCTATCTCCCATTGCAGACGATACCATGTTATTGACTTCCTTTTCACTTACTCTCTAACCTCTGGGGCGCCTGAGACAGTTCGTATCTCGGAGTTTGCTCTACACAGTGCATTAGTTCCCAGCTCTATTCTCCGATGTGTTACAAGCGCACTTCACTGATGACACAGAACACGGACGGAATCAGGGTATTATGTCCACACACGTTTCCACGGGTTTGGATCACATTGAGCCTCGCCGCACAGCATTAAGAAGAGCTAGTCATCAGAAGAGTTGTGAAAGGTGCTATGAAACTTCCCTCAGCCTAGTTTGCTATAGGCCTACTGTGATTTTTTTTTTTATCTTCAAATGTTAATGAGTGCTAAGGCTTTTGCCAATGTCCCAGATGTGGTTGAAAGCAGTAACTCGAATATAGATGTGATTCAATTAAAGATCCATGTCTGGGGTCGCAGCGCTGCTCTGGAGCTAGACATGCACAGCCACTCAGTCTTAGTCATTAGCCGGGTTATCTATATTTTAAAGCGCCCACGGGACGGACGTCTAATGAAGTAGAACTTTCAGCCAGGACGGGAGGAACACCACCAGTGGCCATATCCTTTCGCAGTCCTCTCATGCATGCATTCACTTTCGGCGTGATGAAAACGCAGGCCCCCTGTTGTTTGTTTTATTTTTTTCTATTGAACTACATCCTCCGAATCGCTTGTCATGCATTGTGCTGATCCTGTTTTGGGAGGTGAAAGGACAAGGCTGGCTGAGTTATATCAATGTGCTGGTTGCTTGGAGACAGCTGGATGAGGACAGGGGGGGAAATGGTGGGGAGGAGACTCTCAAAGAGGCAGCTAAAAGTAGCGCTGACAGACAGGTCTACCGGCAAATACTTTCTTCTGCATTTAACATTCAGCGCGTCTCGGCGTCTCCAGAGATGCGCATTACTTTTTAATGCCGGTGACACCATGGCCCCACTTTAAACACATATGTCTGCTTGAGCCTAATGGCGTGGGACAATAAGGAGCAGCAGGTCACGAGAGGCGTCGGAAGAGACGAGGGAGAGAGAAAGAATACGCAGACAGAAAAACATTGTGACAAGGAGGGGAACGGGTGAAAGAGATAAATAGACCAAAGGGAGATCCGTTTTAAAAAAAAGATAAAGATAAAGAGAGCAATATTAGGTTAGGATAGAAAAAAAACCTGCTTGTGTTCAGTGCCCGTTCAGTCGTCATTATTTAACCTTCTTATTTAACGCCTCCTTTGGCACAATGAGATACATTGCCGCTGGTCAGCCTTCTTGGCAGCGTGAACACACACACACACACACACACACACACACACACACACACCCACACACACACACACACACATACATATACACACAAAGAGAACCAAACGCCAAGATGGATAATGATCAGGGTTAGTCATGAAGACGTTTTGTCATGATTGTTTGCATTTTTCTAGCCGCATCACAGGCAGCCACGTCAGGGCAGGACCGCGGGGAACGTCGCTGGCGCCCGAGGACCTCGACTTTTTCCCCGTCGACCAGAGACAGATTCCTCCTGACACGTCTCTCTCAAGATGGGCACGCTAATCGGCACGCCATCCTCCCCAGGCACCGAAGCTTCCGGGAAGGAGAAGGACGGGGTGGAGGACTCTGGGTCAGAGAGAGAGAGAGAGAGAGAGAGAGAGAGAGAGAGAGAGAGAGGGGGCTTATGATGCCATAGCTCCGCAGGCATACAGTCAGGAGGGGTCGTCCCAGGGGAGGTTGTTTTTCTGTTCTCCCGTATCTGATCTCGTTGGGGGGGAGGGGGAGCTCAGAAAAACACTGGTATGAAATATGCACCACTAATGTCAGCTTTTGCAAAACAGAAAGATGCTCCCAAAGATGAGAGGAATTCATAAATATGGTCGAGCAGGAAACAACATTTAGACCAGAAAAAAACCCTCTGTAGGCTGTTTCTAGGGCAGCATTCATCAAAAATGGCACTCCCTTTCAAAGACAGCCCTTGTTGTTGCGATAATTTTTTTAAAGGATCATTAATAAATAGGTCTCCAGCTCCTCTCTCTGCTTTACAGGGCTCTGCCCCCCCTGATGTAAGGCTTGTTATTCATGAGTGATTTCCATGCCGCACCGAGGGAAAATGGCAGAAACTGAACTCTGCCAATCTGGCTTCTGAATGAAGTCCTGGATGCTTTCAAGAAGAAGCCACAGTTCAGTGTGTAACCTCAACGGAGATCTTCAGTAAAAACAGAAATGGTGGCAGTTGCCACGCTATGACCACACGCCCCCTTCTGCAGTGCCCTACACCTTAGGGGCTTTTCTCTTCTTTTCTCTTTGGCTTTCTCTTTTCTCTTTCCGTTCTTTCAGTAAGGTGTAGTCGAGCTCTTTGCCCCCCCCCCCCCCTCCCTTTTGACCTACATTAATGGCGCTTCCTCGCTCTTCTGTAAAGACAGTCAAGCAACTGCATCAAAGGCCTGCCCTCCGAGCAAAGAGCAATAAAATATAAATCAACAAACAAATGAATATTTAATCACAGATGGAAGAATTCACCATAATACAGTGCACAATATTTGCTGCCTAATTTAGCTTCAGAAGACTAAGAGTTTGCCCCCGCATTGGCCCGTATGCTGGAGTGCTTCAGCAGACATACCTTAAGCACGGGGCACGCATTAAGTCTTCTTGGTTTCACAGAGAAACAAGATGTCAACACACACACACACACACACACACACACACACACACACACACACACACACACACACACACACAGACACAGACACATTACCTTTTCCATTTCATTTCTCAAATATTTTTTTTTTTAAATGAGTATTTTACTTTGTATCTTAATGACTTAATATCCTGTCACTATATGACTGTGCTAATATGAGAGGACAAATGGTCACACAAACAGTTTCCTGTACTTGATGAAGAGTTATAATACTGCAACATCTCGGCCTGCTTGGGAAAGGCACGTTGTGTGGTTTTGTGGAAAAGAGAAAGAAAGAATCGGCCCTTTGCTGTGACCTGAGTGTGTCAGGCTGGTGCCTCTATGCTGTGACACGCAACCCTGCACAGCCTGGTGCCTCCGAGACGACGCCCTCCTAAGGGAGCACACACACACACACAGACACACAGACACACAGACACACACACACACACACACACACAAGGACAGACGTCAAAGAGATGTAAGAAAAGGGCCACACGAAAGAAAACACTTAGAGAGAGAGAGAGAGAGAGGGTAAGAGAGAGAGAGACAGTCACACACACTCACACACCCACACACAGTGGCCATAACGGGGTCAGGCCGGTGGCCTGATGAGGCTCCCAGAGAGGATGTCTGCTGGGATCTTTCACAGGTGAGTGCTCACCGTGGATGCACACCGCGGCCGGCAGAGTGCTGCCAGGGTCAGAGGGTCAGTGTCACAGCCGGTGCAGCCCCCGTCCACTGACGAGCACCGGAGCCACGCACTCCAGCCCCCGGGTACATGCTCCCAGGAGGGGGCCTGGACTGGGAGTGAGTGTCCCCCTCTAAATGACCCCCCCCCCCCCGGAAAGATGCTGTATGTGTGAGCCATGAGCTACTGCATTCTCTTGCTCTTTTTTTGGGGCATTTGGTTCGTTTGAGGGATTTTGAATAAGATGCATAAATATATGTGTAAGAAATGGGAATATTTTACCCCATAGTATGAACAACCAGCTCCATTTAAATTCAATTTCATGAACAAGGCTCGGTGACCTTTCCCGTACATAACTGAAAAGGCCAGCTCTCTCCTCGGGTTGGAGTGTGGGTGCAGTTCTGAGTCCCGCTGTTATTTCAGGGAAGCGCATGAGCATTCGGGGTCAGACAAACACTATCAAAACGCATCAGCTTGCGCCGGTGCTGATGTTTGAGTGAAGAGTGGGACTGCGTGCCTCCGCATGCGACTGCCTACGAGGCGGAGGGCTTGGAGGACACGGTGGAGGCGCAGAGAGAGGGGGACGCGGTTCTGAGTCAGACGCTCTGACTCTTCGCCCGTGACTCAGCTCATCCTGCTGCAGGGCGCCGGCCTCACACATCCCATCATATTAGCAACCGGCGTCCACAGCTTTACAGCACCACTGGAGGAGGGGGGGGGGGCACCCTCTCACCGGCCTCCGCTGCTTTTGGGGGGGGGGCATTTCCCACCCTCCCACACTCCTTTGTCGCTCACTCTCTCTCTCTTTCTCCCAAAGGCTACAGACTATGCTACCTCCCGGTGTACCTCACCTGGCAGAGTTTGTAGCCTGCAGCAAAATGCAAAGAAGAATGGAAAGAAGCACAGGGAACCCAAATGCTATGATTCTGGGTTTTTTTTCTTTTAAAGCTGAACCATTTATTATCAAGTACAAGTATATCAAACGGAGGAAAACAAATCAACTAATAAAAAAAAGGTCATGAATTTCACAGAAAAAAAATGGTTGCCTGCAGCAGGCATCACTTCACTTTACAGTACAGAGGACTGAGTCCAAATCAGGGATTTATCCTACAGGATATTCTTTTTTTCTCAACAGTTTTAACTGCAAAGTTTTAACAGTTTTGTTTTTTTAAATGCAATAACTGTTCTGCGGTGAAAGGCATTTCAGAGGCATGTTTGCTTTAGTGGGCTTAGCTCGTAAAGTGCTTAAAGTTTCCCATCCTCCCTGCCATCCATCAACATGTCAATCAGCCCTTTAGTTCTTGTGACTGGCTAATTTGGGGGCTAAGGGGCGGGAGCAGGAGCAGGTTGTGAAGTATGGAGGGAGGGGTAAATCGAGGGCCCTTGGGGGTCCAAAACCTGTGTCCACCACCAGGGGGCACTGCTCTCAGTGCCAGTGGAAGGTGCGTCCCACCATCCGGTAGAAGCTGCGGTTGTGCGGGCGAAAGTAGGCGCGCAGCTGCCGGAGCACGGTGCCGTTGACAGGCGGGTGCGGCCGGCCCTTGGACTCGTGCAGGCAGCGCTCGCGGCCGTCGCTGCGGATGCAGTAGAAGCCCTTGGTCTGGTTGAAGTAGAAGTTGGAAGCGGCGATGCGCGGCGGCAGCTCCAGGAAGCGCTCCACGCGCCGCAGCTCGGGCAGCGGGTCACGCACCAGCGTGTCGCCATCCACCAGGTGAATCTGCTCCAGCGGGAAGTACCGCAGCCAGTTGCGCATGTGCAGGTGGTAGAGGCTGCGCTGGATGGCCTTGTAGCGCGTGTTGAGGGCGCCGCCGCGCACCAGCAGATCCTCGATGGGCCGCACGGGCTTGCGCGCCTCCAGCCGGTTGAAGTAGACCTGCGTGTAGTCGGACACCACGCGCTCGGCTGGATCACGCAGGATCAGGAGCAGCTTGATGGAGGCATTCATGGCGCGAATGCGCTCGGGCGCCTGTGCCGACGTGAAGTAGCCCGGTGTCTTCTCCACGGTGATCTGGTGCGGGTACGAATAGGGCATGAGGCCGCGGTACCAGTCGAAGCCACGCGAGTAGTTCTCGTCCCAGTCGAAGAAGTGCACCTCGGTGGCCGCCGCTGCCACCGACGGGTGGATGTCCAGCATCTCCAGCAGTGCCCGGGTGCCCCCCTTGCGCACGCCGATGATGATGCTGTGGGGCACCCGCTGGCTAGTGCCCGGCGGAGGTGCTAGGGATGGGCCCGCCGTCCCGTTGGCCCACTGGAGGCCTTCCGGGTCCAGATCGCCAGCCGGCACGAAGTCCGGAGGGGCGGCGAACGTCTGGAGCACCAGCAGGAGCAGTGATCCGAGCAGGCCAGCCATGGAGAAAGAGGCTGGCAGTAGCAGTGGAGGGTGTCTAGCCCGAGCAGCTCAGTGGCTCTGGCAGTGGGGGTGGTGGGAGGGTGGGGTGGGGGTGAATGGAGTGTATCAGACGATAAGCAAAAGAGTCTTTACAGAGATCAGGGCTGGCAGTCAGGCAAGGAGCTCAGAGCTGTTGCCATTGGCAGCCATCGAGGCTGAAGAGGAGGAGGATGAGGAGGGACGTCCATCGGTCCACAGCAAGCCTGTGAAAACAACAACAAACAAACACTTTCAGTCAGGCACGAGATCCTACTGCCAAAAGCAGCGCTCTGTTCTTATATACACATATATGCATTTGCAACAAGTGGTATTTGTTTCATCCCTATTATGTGGAAAACGATCAATGTACACATAGATGCAAATATATTCATGTGTATATATACATTCATATACATATTTACATAAAAACAACTCCCGGGAGTACCTGGCATGCTTAGAGATTGGCAGAAAAGAATAATATTTACATGCAATTAAACACATATTCATGTTCAATGTAACAGTACTTTTGCCTTATTTATCAACCATATTGTGTGTGAGGCTATAGGATCAGAACCATAGTTATTCACCTATGCAGTGCCCTGATACAGCGAGTTAGCCTTATCTATTTTCTGCTACCTGCATTTACGGCCTTTCAATATCATATTGCTGAGACTGCTCTTAAGCCCCATCTGTGATTCAGTCTATATTGACCTAGCATGTACTAAAAAAGGGACAGTAATACACAGGGATGGTACATTTCCAGAACGAGGCAGCCAGGTCGCTCTGAACTAAAATGGGTCACGATCTCCTCTTTAGATCGATAGACTTTATATCCGCTCATGATTTTTTCCTTTGAAAGAAAAGCCCTGTGTCTGAATGCGAAGAGAGATTTCTTTTTTACTTTGCTTCAACAGCGATTTTTAATGCTTCACTACTTCGCTCAACAAGACATAAAAATAAGTTACTTGAAGAGGGAAGAAACTGGCTGAGAAAAGGAGACAGAGATAAAAGACTGAACCATGTGAGTGCTTCAAAAGAATCTCCAATTTCTCCGAAAACAACATCATTCCATTGTCTATTGCTTACGTCTCGTCATGTTCTAAAACTCAAGTTTATCAACCATCCCTTCTGTCCTCCAGACAAAACAGCCTGCTTATTTTAGTCAAAATACTCGCTGAGAAAGGCTAAAAAGGTCACTTTAACTGAATGTGTTTTTCCTGTCCTCTGCTGATTAAAACACACAACCTCTGCCACATCTTTCAGCCTGCCAGCCAATTGCCTCAACACACACCCACACACACACACACACTCTATCGGCCTCAGCTTTAACTCTTACTGAAGGCCTCCACGACTTCAGAAGCAGACTGAGGGGGGAAAAAAGCAGGCAGGCCATTAGAGGTACACAGCCAACCACCATTTCTCCATCAAAAGCTACTGTCAGCCTGACAGAGATTAGGTTAGGCTTGTCCCAGACTCAATTGATTGTGAACAGGGAATAGACAATCCTCACTCTGAGCAAAACTGAGTGTTAAGCTGGTCTGATTAATCAGTCCTACCTGTCGAACTTGTTTCATTAACATCACTGTTTTTCTTCAAGGTGTAACACACGACCAACCCCACACTTAACATTAAAGTTAGGTCTGGCAGAAATGATTAAAAGGCTGATAACACCGCTTGCAGCAGCAGCTTGATTCCTAAATGGACGGTCACCGTCAGAGCGGAGGAGAGACCTGTGAGCGTGGGAGAGAGGTAGTGCCTCTGTCTAGTCACGGGTTAACTGTGCTCAAACCCCCATGCACCCTACAAGTTCAAAGAGAGGTATAGGTTTAATAGGTTAGCATAGTTTATTATATGTGTATTATATGTTATATGTATATATGTTAGTATTATATGTGTATTATATGCTATATGTATATATGTTAGTATTATATGTATAGGTTGTTATATGTTTTAGTATATTGTATTGTATATTTATCTTGTATATTTAGTAAGGTTATTATATGTTATTACATGTAAATTATGTTCAGAGTTCTTGTACTTCTGTGCATCTGACAATAAAAGACTTGTGACATGTGACAAACTACTGCGTCGCTCCAAGCGGGTCTGCCAGGGTTTAGCCAGCGCTAAAGCTAGGCGTCCATGCCACTTCTCTCACATTATCTCCCGGCCTCCCGGCCCAGGAGTGACACCTCTCCCTGTGTCCTGAAGCGCAGTAAGGTGGGCAGAGCGTGTACTGAGGGGATGTTTGACGAGCGGTGGAAATGTGCGGTGACAGGCCAGGCCCGTGGAGCTGCCTGTCAGCCTGGGGACGGCTGCCACTTCTGATGCCAAGAGGAAGGAAGACACAGCACAAGATTGTGTCGCATCCAATTCCCCTCAACCTGCTTCCATGTAGCGCTCTGTCACTTGGAAAGCAACATTGTTTAGCGCGTGATGGATGTTTTTTTTTTTTTTTTAAACCCATCTCTCTTCTTCTCTGCATCTTTATCTGACTTGGTGCTTCCCGAGTCTTGTCTCTCTTTCTCTCCACCACCTGATGCTGTTCTCTTCATCCCAATGGCTCTCTCTGCCACGTCATGCCCCTCTCAGTCACCCCTTCATCTACAGCATTCATTCTTCATCTTTCTCGTTGTCTCTGCCATCTCTTCATCCTTCTCTCCTCCCCTCTTACTCCAAATGGACGTGTTCACCCATGGCTGGTGTCAGTGTCTCTAATAAAATCCAACATTAATTTTTAACAAAAAAGGTATCTGTTCGTGGCAATATTCGTGAGTGGAAATTTAAATTTCACCCTGAAAAGCCACTTACATGGTGAATGATTGAACCTATTCTGGCCACTCAGAGCCAGACGGAGACGTTCAGTCAGTTTGGCCTTGGGTGAGTTTCAAATCAGCAACCCACTGTGAGATCCCATCTTACCCCTCTCTTTCTATCATCTTCCCATTCTTCATTTCACTTCATTTCTTTTCTCATTACATTTGTGTCATTAAAAAGCAACCTTGAAAAAACAAGAAAAAAAAAACACTTCAACACCTGAAAAACGTTGCACAACACTCGAACGAAAGAGAAAGATCTGATGTCAGCCTCTCAGGTGACTGCTCATGGCTGTTGTCTCAAACACACATGTTCATATGCCCGGAGGAGGGGAGGGGAGGGGACAGATAGTGACCCAGCAGTTATCACAGATATGGCAGAGCTCAGCGGAGTCTCATTTAAAGGTCTTAATCACAGCGCTATTAAAGCAGTGCAGCTGGTCATTACAAACCATCATTTACACATTCCTAAAAACATGCTACTAGGATTTAATTAGTTTGTATTTTGTTTGCTATTAGGAAAAGGGTGTATGTGTGTGTGTGTGTGTGTGTGTGTGTGTGTGTCTGTGTTTGTGTGTGTGTGTGTGTGTGTGTGTGTGTGTGTGTGTGTGTGTGTGTGTGTGTGAGAGAGAGGGTGAGAGTGTGTGTATGTGTGTGTGTGTGTGTGTGTGTGTGTGTGTGTGTGTGTGTGTGTGTGTGTGTGTGTGTGTGTGTGTGTGTGTGTGTGTAAACTGTTCATTAATGCTGTGGTGTCAGCAGCTGTGTTCATCTCAGGACCAAATTATTTCAGGGGGCGTGTGTATCTTCTGTGAAAAGCACATACAGTCAAAGCATATCATGCCTAACAGGCCTGTTTTGGGTTTATGTACATATCTATATGTAAGTCTGTGTGTCTCTGTGTGTGTGTGTGTGTGTGTGTGTGTGTGTGTGTGTGTGTGTGTGTGTGTGTCTGTGTGTGTGTGTGTGTGTGTATGTGTGTGTATCTTTGTGTATGAGAACACAGTATGTGGGTGCAAATGCCCAGAATACCCACGGAGTGACTCCAAAAGAATGAGTGAAGGGGTATGAATGTGAGCACACGGAGAGAGAGAGAGAAACAGAGAGAGAGAGACAGAGAGAGAGAGACAGAGAGAGAGAGAAACAGAGAGACACACAGAGAGAGAGAGAAATGGAGAGACACAGAGAGAGAGAGAGAGAGACAGAGAGAGAGAGAGAGAGAGAGAGAGAGAGAGAGAGAGAGAGAGAGAGAGAGAGAGAGGGATGAGTGTGATGATAGATTATGGAGGCTGTCCGAGTGGCCCCTTCCATTCCCCCTGGCCCCAGTCCTGTTGCTGGGCACCAGTAATGACCACAGCCCACCACTGCCCCTGCACCAGGTCAGGCCTCGGAGTGCACTTTCCAAATCTCCCAACTGTCCTCTCTCTTTTGCCAGTCCTCATCTTGCTATTCTGTCCATTTCTCTCACCATGTCTTTGCCTCTGACACTCTTCTCATTATCCAACTCTTTTCCCCTCTACTCTCCTTTTCCATGTCTGTCTTTGTCATTTTTCTCCTATTCTTTCATTCACCTTGCGATCCATTTTCTTTTTTCTTTCTCTCTCTCTCTCCCTCCATCCTTCTGTCGCCCCAACTCCTGTCCCTGCCCCTCACAGGGAAACAGTGTTACTGTTACTGACGGTTGCCACGGTCACATTTTGTTCTCTTCTCTTCCGACTCCCACACGCCATCTTTTCAATACTCCATCCATGTGTTTAACTCACCAACCCAGAAAAAGCACTGAACTAATTTGCACTTCCACATACCGACTACCGGCCAACCGAATGAGAGAGACAATCACTACCCACCCAGAGAAACATGACTTGAGCAGATGCAAACGATTTCTCCTTGAGGTACAAAGTGTGGCACAGTTCCACCTATGGAGAAGGCAAACCAGCCCCCTTAAGTACATGGCGTCAGTGTGTTTGGAGCATGCTGAAGTAGGACTGTGTGATAATCTTGGTCCTTGTCCAAGAGACTGTCAAGAAGACCCTTCCCTAACACCCATCGCCCCTTTATAGCTTCACGACTGTGTAAAATCCTACTGTTAGGCTGCAGACTCCATAGAGAAAGGGCTTAGCTCAAGATTCAAAACAACAATTTGTGTGTGCCAGGCAAGTCTACAAGGCTACTTGGCCTAGAGCATATTATGTCTATGGATATTAGTACGATTTGCAATTGAGATGCCGCAGTGTGGACAAAACAAGCAATGTATAAATCTGCAGTCCTGAGCTGAGAGATACTATTAAAGAGCTATTTGGCCATTTATCGAGGAATAATAGATTAGTCCTCAAGTAACAACAGCTTCTCTAAAATAAATTGTATTAGCACCCTAGGGCAGGCCAATGTAAGTAGTTCTTCTTTTATTTGCCACGGGAAATAGTGAGAATGCAGAATAATGCCCTGTTAAATAGCAAACAAACCAGCCATTTCTCACCCCTGACCTTGACAGCAAAGTATGTGTGTGGACGTGCTCTGAGCTACGATAGGGAGGAAACCTTGAAGCTGGCTTGTGCATACTCCAAGCATGTTCAGGCTGAAGTTCACCCACCCCTACAACAAAACAAGTGAATTCTTCATACCAGCAGTGCTCCCTGGTGGCAACAAAAAAAGTACAATCACAGTTTTCCATTCCTTTATCCGAAGTGGTTCACCATACACCAAAGGTAAAAATATAACACCCTAATGCTCCCCTTAGGTACATAATCCATACCTTTGCTTTTACCGGCATCCTGCTCCTCCAGCAGACTAACAGGATCACAAAGAAGGACATAAAAATAACATCTCAACTGTTTTTCTTTTTTTCATTTAGAAGATACCATTTGAGTAGAAAGGGCTTACAGTAATAGCAACGTGTTGGTGACAGCTAACAGAGCGTGCCCTTGCCGCTTTCAATCGAAAAATGCAGCTTGAATAGTTAGTGGTCACAGACATCACGGAGAGAGGATGCTGCGCGGCTATTTCTGGAGCCTGTGAGTAAGATGATAACCTAATCCACACCCACATGTCAGCAGAGGCCTTCATTAGTAAGTGAAGACGAAGGGAGCATGTGTGCCTGAGAGAGAGAGAGAGAGAGAGACAGAAAGAAAGAGAGAGAGAGAGAAAGAGATGGAGAGAAGGAAACGGTGGAGAAGGAGAAGCTTGTACTTTTAATATCCCCTTTATTGGAGCAGTGATCCCAAGACACATTAAAAACTAGCATTAAAAACAAGAAGAGAGCTTGAAACTGTGGGTAGAGAGTAGGAGAGGGAGCCTATTATTTCAACAGAGAACAATGGAGAAGAAGAGACTCAAAGGGACAGAGGGAGAGAAAGATGGACAGGAGAGAAATGATAAAAAAGAGAGTAAGATAGAGACGAGGCCCGAGTGCCAAAAAGAGAGTGTTACAATGTGAACAGAAACAGAGAGAGAGGGGGGGGGGAGAGGGAGAAAAAGAGAGACTACTACTTTATCATACGTCCCACTCTGAATCACGCGCTCAGGCGCTAATTGTGCTGTTTAAACTCTAATCTAACCCGCTCAGCGGTTACGGCTGTGGAGAGCTTTTTGTCATTTTTACACAATGCATGTCAGCACAAAAGCATCTTCTCCAATTAGATATGCTCCACCAGTCATCTGTGGCTTGCAGCTTTGTAAAAGTGTGAGTCTGTCAGTGTGTGTGTGTGTGTGTGTGTGTGTTTGTATGTGTATGGTGGGGGATGGAGGTATGGAAAAGTGAGGTAGGCGGACACTTTGCCATATGAGTGAGTGTGTGTGTGTGTGTGTGTGTGTGTGTGTGTGTGTGTGTGTGTTCTTATGTGTGTATAAGGTGCATGAGTATGTGTGGGTTTATAGTATCCAATAAGCTTTGACATACGAGACGTGTGGGACTGGGGTACTTAAACGTTAGTCCCTGTTTTCAACGTTTCAACGGAAAGTGTGCCTAAAAACATGCCATATACCAACAGACCGCTGAAGGCTAATACCGCATTCTTCCTGCTACGGGTGCGCAGAATGACCATGTGCACTCTTCAGACTTATGCATGTGCATTCCTGGGAGGGTCATGGGAAAAACCTTTGGCAAAATGATGGGATGAGAAGCGCAGGGAGTGACTGAATGTGCGTTTGAAAACTGCAGTGTTTTTTGCGGTTCCGCCCTTTCAAAAGCAAATCCAGATGCGTGAAGAAGCTCCCAGAAATAATGGAATCAGTATTCTGAGCACCAGTTCTGCTCATTTGTAGAATGTTAAAAGCAGCCTTTTCTTTTGTTTGCCTTTTTATGTCTTGCCATCGCTTTTTTGCTTCATCCACTTTCCTACGTGTAGATGCCTGCTACACTATTGAATATGTTTGATATAGCTGCACAAATAGTTCGAGTTTTTTAAGTGGTGTAGAATTACTGCCCTGCATTAACTCTCTGTTTGATGACTCCTTATTAACATGCATATTTATTTCCTGATCGCTACACTTTGAAATGTCGGTTGGTGGTGATTGAACGATACCGTTCAGTTGCATGCGTCGCAAACTGCGGGGTTAAAGGGCAGTGACATGCGTTGATTATACGATCAACAGCAGGTTTAGTACACTCTAAGTAAAATGAAAACACACAGCGTGCGCTTTCTGCTGACTGGCCAAAACGTTGATTACGCTGCGCTCTCTAACATACGTACACCTGCCCCTGTGTTCTTGCCCAGTTGTTCTCCAGCAGTTGCAGCTGTCCCATCATCCAGGTGGGTGCTACACACAGGTGGTGGTGACACAAGTCCTGCTACAATGAATTTGCAGAAGTTGTGAGAAAAGACTTACATGGGTGAAGTCATCCATCCATCCATCCATCCACCCTTCCACTCGTTTATTCATTAAATCATTAAATGTCATGATGTATAGAAGGCCATTCAAATTTTGATTTTGTCCAGGTTACAGTCAACCAGCATCCGTCTCTACATAAACCAAACAGATAGCTGTAAAGTGTCCTACGAGAGGAACCAGGGGAACCATCTGTCAGAAATCCCAAACTGCCTCCATCACACACATATCTGGGCCACCGGCTCCCAACTTAGAAACTTGGCTGTGGGGAACACAAGCAATAGATGGCTCTGCTCCACCAAGGGAAGACCAATCAAGTCACGACAGCACAGAAGACACCCGAGATGTCCTCACACACTTTTCGTTACAGTTTTTGTGCCCCTGGAACCTTCAGGGTAAATAAGATTAAGCTGAAGATGTTGATTCAAAAAAGTAGTGGAAGCATTGACTGTCACACACGTGCACACTCATATCCTTCTTGAGGAAAGGTCTACATAGTAAAACAGGAAGAATGGCAACAGATAGATGAGATGGAGAATAAGTATGGCCGTCTAACAAAGAAGGAATAGTCCATCGAATTGTCTGTGTAACTAAGGAGCACCCGTAGTCTAATTAGACATGGTTCGAAGCGTTTACTCACAGTGCGTCTTTGACTCCTGTGAAAGTAAACAATCTGACTTTTAGGCAGGTGGCCTCCGAGTCACTGACAAGCGGTAATTAGGTCCTTGCTCAGCAGAAGGCCAGCAAAGGCTTTGCCAGACATCTCTCCCCCTATAATTAAAACAAATGCACTTGCACTCTCCTCCATCCCTCTCTCTCTCTCTCCCGCTCTTTCTCTCCAGCACTTCCTCTTCACCTGCATCTCTCTATCCCTATCTCATCTACAGGTCCCTGTCTTTCTGTCTTCGTTTCCTCCCACCCTGTCTTCCTCATATCTTTATTTTCTTCCCATATTGCTGTCCCTTTTTCTCTCCCTCTTTTTCCCTCCCTCCCTCCCTCCCTCTCTCCCTGACATGCTGAAATACACATACATTATGGATGAATTGCTTTGTCAGACAAAGCTGCCGTCCTTGTGATGAGCAATGGGCCAATGTTGAATGTTTGATGAGGGCCATCAGACAGTTTAATGAGAGAATGATTGTACATCCGGTTTAGTACCCATCCATCCATTCCACAGCAGGAGACAGACAAGGGGGGAGGCAACAGGCTTGCACTGCTAAGGTCCCTTCATGCACAGCCAAACTGAAATGGCTCAGAGACAGCAACCATCACTGCAAGGGAAGACAATGGCATGCTAGTCCTTGACGATGGCGACAGAAGGTCTAGGGTAAGTATGAGTGCGCCGTATTTTGACAATTACAACCTTGAAAAAAAAAATTAAAATGGAAAGGAACATCTTTCTTTGGAGCACTGCAACACAAGGAGGTTGGTCCAAGATTGGCTGAATGGACTCATTTTCTCTCTTCAATTGGCTGTTCCCACACAGCGGTCTGGAGAGAGCTAGATGTCAGCTTTATTTGGTTGCCCTGACGATGCTCTCGCAGTTGGAGTTTACCTAGGGCTTATGAGTTGGGCTTTGTTCCTAAATGGCATCCAAACCCTGCGCTGGAGCAGGCCCAGATCTCTATGCTACCTGGATAACCACAACGGTAAATAAGTGCTCTGCAAATGTGGCAGAAATAGCCTGAGTTTGCACAGGGCCCTTCTGTGCGGTATCACATCCTGCCAAGCGATGGGACGGCAGCACTCATCCATCTGGGAACGTCCACAACAATCAAGTCACCAACTCCAAAGTCTGCCTTTTCCCAAACAGCTAGGGACTTCCAGCCATGAAAAAAATAAAAAATTCAGAATCCTTTCTAAATTATTCTGGCCCAAACAAATAGCTGAGGGATCAATAAAGAAAATCTGTTTCTCGATACCAGAGAGGTTAAATGAGATATGCTTTTGTGCATTCTTTCAATGTAGGCTTCAGCTTGTACATTAAGGTAATCTCTGCATATAAATTAATATATGATAATTAATTGACAATAATTAGCTATAAATAAATAGTGACATGACTACTGATGAACTCATTAATTATGAAAATAAAGCTTTCCACAGATAGCATTTCGCCCACGTCACATGGAAGCATTCATTCTCTTCACATCTGCAATCAAAGCAGTCCAGCTGTTTGATTGATTGTACTGTACAACCAATCCCCAAAACAAGGAGATGGGCATCCCTGCCCGCTAATTATTCTGGGTCTCCATCACTCACTGATGGGAGGAGGAGGCCTCAAGGAGGCTAGTCCGGCAGAAGCTATCAACAAATGTGTTCTCTTACATCTCTTAATGCATCTTTGAAAATTTGCAATCCCACATCTTAAAGAGAAAAATGTTTTTCGCTTAGCTCACATACCAGTTGCTCCATTACACCCGGACTTCTGTTCCGGAGTGGTAAACACAGCGAGCGAGGGGCTGAGGTGAACCTCCGCTGCCACTTGTGTAATTTCACGCTTGCGAGCTAAACAGATCGCAGGGAACATGCTTATCTATAATGACAATCTGGTTTTCATATGGTTCCGTCCAGGCTACGGCGACAGAGATGGAGGGCAGGGAAGGAGGGAGAAGACACAGAGAGAGAGAGAGAGATAGAGAGATAGAAGAGATAGAGATAGAAGAGAGAGAAGAGGAGGAAGGGAGGGAGAGAGGAAAAAGTTGAGAAAAAGAAGAGTGGGAAAGGGAAGAGAAGAATATAAAGATGTTAGAAAGAGGTTGTCTGTGAAAGAATAAGGAGGGGAAAAAGGGGTAAAAAGGTAGAGAATGAGACAGAGGCTGTGTGTGTGTGTGTGTGTGTTGTTCATCTCTGTTTTACGGAGGGGAGTACACTGGAGCTCGTTCATCTGATGGTGAGTTACCTACAGTCTGTTTCATCATGAAATTACTCACAGCCCTGTGGACACCCTCCCCCTCCAACCCACCCCTGCAACCTCCGTCGGCACGCTCGGACGCTCTTTGTGCCAGCTGCCTGCCAATCTGTGACACCCAGACATAAATGCAGGGAGATAACTGCCAGACCTCATTTCCATCCCAAAACCTGTTTTTAGCAGAACCCTGCCCTCAGGGGCAACACATCATAGCCAGCCACAAGAAACCGTGTTTCATCAACAGGAGAACAATGCTAGCTTTATTTTCAGTCTGCCCAGTGAGTGAGGTAAGGACCAGGCTTTCAAAAGCGTGCCTATTGCCTTCAAACACTACATAACATCAAGTAAGGTCAATTTGAGGATCAAGTGACAGTTTTGAAAGACATCACAGAAAACAAAAGTTCTGCAAATATATGCTGTGGGGGGGGGGCTGTAGGTGAGAAAATATTAAGAGATTATATGCGATCCGTATATGGAGCCACAGAAGAATAGCAATTATAGGGTTTTAATTGGATGATAAATACAGGGATGTGGAGAGGAAGTGGCAAAGTCACTGTCAAAAACCTCTTTTGGAAGTCTAGTGTGAATGTCGAAGTACCCTTCAAACCATGACAGTCTAAAAAAAAAAGAATCCCTCATCTTAACAGCCAGGACATGAAAGAATGGTATTTGTCCGAGAGCTGTATGAAACAGCCCCTCATTTCACGACTGATCCATCAGACAAAAAGAGGAGTGGGGGACAACTGGGCCAAATTGTTAATAACTTCAAAAGTGTAAGGGAGGCCTTATCGGGAGGAATGTCACATTTATCAGAACAAATTCTCCCCCTCCGCCGTCTCTGAGCTTTCATCTTCACACACTTGTTTCTCCAGATTCATGAATAAGTCATACCAGCTTCACTTTGCTGTCCTTAAGCGAATCATTGGTCGAGCCGTTCGCCTGGTCCCCCGTAAACCAGCGTGAAGTGTTTATAGGAGATAAGAGGCACTGGAGGTCGCCTGCCCCAATAACTCTCTTCATTGCGGCTCGTTGTCTTGGCGGGAGTGCTTTTTACGAGTGAACAACCACTGCAGATGAATCTCTAATTAGCGCATCCGTAACTTCCAGCCGAGGCGAGGCGGAGAGGGTGAATCTGGATCAGCGATGAGAGGAGATATCTGTGGGAGACTGGCTAGCGAGGGGTACGATCAATCCACTCCGCCAATGTCACAGGGGTGGGTGACTTTGAAATGGCAGCGCTTCATAGATGAAGATCTCCTTTTTTTTTTTTTATCTGATACTTTTTGTACAGTGGGTGTATACGCAGCAAAACTAGGCAACGTCTGGCTTTAGGAAGAAGTATTTTGAAAGCGGATCAATTATAGATTTGTTTTTGACTCCTTGTTTAAAGTGCTTCAATAGAGACAGCAAAGTCCTGAGGTTGCCAAACATGCAGTACTGGCAGCCAATGCTTAGGGACAGCTCACCAGCGATTATTTCGTCTAACATCTAACATTCTTTCGTCATCACTTAAGCTATCCATGAAAAGATTTAGCTCTGTAGGAATTATGATTGATTGTGTTGAAGCAACTGGCTCAGGCATCACATTTGAAACTAGTTACAACTTTTAATTAGGCATGCAAACATGTTTAAAGAGCCTCTCAGATAATGACAGTTTCGTATTCCCCACTGCAAGCCAGGACCAGAATTTAATTAATCATTTTCTTTGGTTGAGGAAGATGTGAACCCGTCCTTGATTGCATTGTTTGAAATCCAAACACCGTGATTTTTTTTTTCTACTAAACAGACACAGATTTGCAAGAACATTGCTAATCCCTCTATTAAAGTAATATATCATGCTGAAATGCCAGGGCCAGGTAGGTTACCATTGAAGGTTTAGGAAAGAAAGGATTGGCAGAGATAAAAGGCTCCGCTCTGAAGTACACAACTGTGTGCCTGCTTTTGATGGAGTCTTTCGGTTCTATGTGTTGGACTTCAAACTCAATGATGCAACTGGAGCCGTCCAGTCTATCTTCATCATATGGGAGCATGTGTCGGTACAACCACATATCTGATATTTCCTCTAGAAAAAGGGCACTGATTACCGTCTAGGCAACAGCCTGTCTGAATCTGTCTAAACCTCAACCGTTGTTTCCCTGCATGTGCTTTGTAAAGCCTCTGATAAAAGGAGATTGTTGTAGCACTGCATTTTTCAGTGGGATGGATGTCCAAAGAAAACCTGCTATTCTTGCAGTAAGAAGGTGATGATCCGTATGGCAAATGCGGAGAGACTTTGACAACTTGCAGATGTGTTGCACTTAGAATTACTCTTGCAGGGTATGGACTCTGGATAAGGACTGAATAAGATATTTAACCTCATCATGCATATTCTGCCCTTCTGAAGAAGTTACTTCATTAACACAGGACCCTATTTATAGAGATGGCTTGGCATCGCAAAAAGGTCAAGTTCTTTCAGCTTGCATGTTGCTGGCACAGTGTAAATGATCTGTGAAAAGCTACAAGCTGCACGCTATAAGCTAAGAATGGATTCCATAGATAAACCCCAAACATAGGTCACTGGGGAGCCCTTTCTCTGGAAAAACATCTAATTGTTCTGCAGAAGTTTGACCACTTAGACCATCCGAAAACCACTGTTAACGTTTGAAATTTCAGATTGTTTTTTATATATCGTAGTATATATATTATATTAATTCATAACCCAAACAAGCAAAGGTCTCCAGTCTTTGGTGCGTTTATGTAGTCATAGAAACTAAATGGATATATTTTGGCCAGAACCCATCCATTCTGTTATCAAGCATCACAAATTTCACCGCCGGTTATGTCTCTGTGTACTTAATCATAAAACATATTTCACTGAGATTAACAGGAGTACTGCTGTGTTAGCCAAAAGCCTATGTCAGCTGAGGAACACAGAGTAACATTTAAGCTCTCATGATCATCTAGATTTCCTCCACAGCTTACAAAGGAACTACATTATCTCATATTTCATCACCTTTGCTGGTGCTATGAGTCTTACAGGTACCATCTAGGTACTGTAAGTGCCATATATTCCCAAGGATGCATTATGGAAGTGTGTGTGTGTTATGCTAGCTCTAATCTTACATTTATGTGAGATGCAAAGAATGTTCCCTCCCTGAACAGCAGCACACAAAATGTGTCTCAGTAGGCTTTCACACATCATACAAAGGGCTTATTGCGCTGAAGTTAAGTGTGGGGAAGACCGGTTTCTATACATAATAAATAGCAGATGACACTAAAGGAGAGTTCAAACCGCTCATCTAGGGAAAACTGAAGGTGGAAAGCGAGAAAGAGTAACAGAGAGAGAGAGAGAGAGAGAGAGAGAGAGAGAGAGAGAGAAAGACAGAGCGGCTGGGGCCCTATGAAATCCATTTTATTTTTTGCCAAATTCCATTTTATTTTTTTCCCAGATTCTGTTTTCCGTTTTCTAATTTTCTAGATACAATTTTATCAATTTGATTATTATCAAATCATATGTCCAACCAAAACATGTACTTAAAACATAAAGGCCACTGTGCTTTTACACACATTCTTTATCTGTTTAGGTGATAGATCTCTGATGTAATAGGGTAGGGAGTGTAGGGTGGCAACGCTAGTATAACCCCAAAGACTACGCATAAAGTTAGTTTAATTTACTATAATTTTCAATTTAATGCAAACATATTTAAAGGGAGATGACCTTTACTGTGTACTGAGTCAGTAAGCCACTTGTGTTATGATAGTCTTATGGTCTTATGGTTATTCTACGAATATTCAGATGCTGGCCAAAGGATGCCCCAATTTTAGTCTCCTATGTCCATCTACATTGAGTGACCATGTTTCCTGTTCAGTTCACAAATGTTGCCTGTAACGCTATCAACTGTATTTTTATCCTGTCATTTCATTTGAAAAGGTCAAATTCCACGCGATTCCGTGTTTAACTCTGATTTCCCTTACAGAATTCTGCGAGTCCGCTTGCATCGCATCGCGGAAATCTCAAGGCCCTAAGAGGCCCATGTTTTACACTAATGTCTCAATTCAAGAAGCAATGCCAAACTGCCATGTGCGCATATGTAATCTGCCAACACTCTTAAGCACGATTTGTGTGAAATGCGCCTCGTTTCTCATGTGGGTCCCTGCTGGATCCAGCATAGAGTTCCTGGCTAGTGCGGTTTAGTGACAGCGAGAGGACGCGTCTTTAAACAGCCTGCACACTGAGTCACATTCCCCTTTTGGCAGAGCATAGTTTGCAGGGCCGGGGAGCTGAGACAGCTCTCCACTGCGAAGGCACCGGCTGACTTAGAGGGAAAAAAAACGAAAACCGCTGAACCTCCGTCTCCCAAAACCTGGTCCTCTGAGTGTGAGCGCTAAGCCTGCCATGGAA
This sequence comes from Clupea harengus, assembly GCF_900700415.2. Lineage (NCBI taxonomy): Eukaryota > Metazoa > Chordata > Actinopteri > Clupeiformes > Clupeidae > Clupea > Clupea harengus. Next base: position 21,722,733 of record NC_045164.1, on the reverse strand, counting down.
CAGAAGTATGGAGTGATCAGCAGGCTGCTTCTCACAGGGAGGTGTGTGTCGTGTTATTCTAAAAGGTATTAAAGGCACATGGGTTCAGTTAATTATCAGGGAGGTGTGTGCCGTGTTATTCTAAAAGGTATTAAAGGAACATGGGTTCAGTTAATTATCAGTTAATGGATTACTGAACACTGACACACCATGTACCATGCAACAAAACACCAAGAGTTATTTTAAATACAGTAGACAGATTGTTTTCCTTTACATCCACAATTTCTGAACTAAAATAGTTTACGATGTTTAGAATGAAGCAGAACCACCATTTACCAATAATGTTAATTGCAGTAGATAGTCCACTATTGATGTTCACCAATACATTTAATCAATGGTAAGGAGAACCTTAACATGAAGTGTGACTGATGTGAGTTATTCTACATCTGCAAAAGTCTCACACTTATATAGAACGGCAGTCTTGCCTGACAAAAGGTTTAAACAAAAGGATCCTGAAGAGACTATAATTTGACAAGTAAAGACAGACGCATCTAACCCCTGTGTGATTTCGCAGATTGCATAAATAGAAGTGTGGATGCGTGTGGAGTGCGGCTGGGAGCTTCATAAAGGTTGTGAAGCTGATACGCATCGGCCACAAATCAAATTAACCCAATTCAATTTCAACATAATCAACACAATGTGATCTGAGTTACTTCTCTTGCCAGCCACAGTAAAGCTAACACTTACAATATACATAACAAATTTGTGCACATTCTGAATGCCCACAGCCAGTAATATGCCTTCTAAATGCCTTCTAAATGTGTAAATGTTTTCTTGGAACACTGTGCAGTCAGAAAGCTATTTGCTTCAGAAAACTGATTCAATCAATACCTTCATTACCACTTTGAAACTTTCAACTGTCTTTTTAAATTACTGCCGTTACAAACTGTGTTAACCAGTTAACATATTCTAATGCCGTGACTTTAATGAGCAAAGTTTGTGACAGTACGCCTACAGAGTCAAGAATCAGTAGAATGGCTGCAGCAGATATGGATTCAGTGGAAATGAATCCAAGATTCAGTCATACTTGGAGGAATGCTCATTACCAAACCGATTCCATCTATTAGGGCCAGTCGCAGTGGCTCAGCCAGCATTTAGCCACGATAAGCTCCAAATTGCCGATTAACCTTTTGTAATCCTGCGCGCGCTCCTGTGAATGGGATACCCTCGTTCCTCGTCCCGCGCACAGCAGCCGTGTGCGAGCGAGCGAGCGAACGAGCAGCAGTATTATCGGCGGGGAAAAAAATGGAGAGCCAAGAAGTAAATGAAGCAGCGTTATCGGCGGCACGGCAAGTGAGCGGATAATGAAGGCGCTTCGAGAGACAAGGAGAGAGCTCCTTTTTAATAATGAACCAAAATGGGCCTCTCTTCTGCACAGTGGCAGTTTTAATGCAGATTTCCACATCCACGGCGCTCCGACGACTCAGCCCTGTTATCACGAAGGAAGGAGCGAAATTAACATGCGGGAATGAGCGACTGCCATTGTATATTGGACCGCATTAAGCATTAATCGGACATTAACTGACTCATTTCTTCACGCTTAATGCCGTCTGAGAAGGTAATAGTTTAATTTTCCAGGCAATGAGAATATCCCTGTGGAGTTAAGGCCTAGTTCACATTATACCACAGCCCAGTGGAGTTGGCTCATTTGGTAACCAGTAATGTTTTCAGGGCAGTAAACACTGCCTGCATTTACGTAACCCATATATGCACTGCTCGAAAGTTTAGAAGGTTACCCCTTCTCTGTGACAAACCCCCCCCCCCAAAAAACACTGTTGTGCGCGTCTGGCAGCAGCACTAGCGGTAGCTTTAGTTATAGTTATACCTGAACATTCAACAGACAGCCTGACTACTGCCTATTCAACATGGATCCAGAGTCGGCCTGAACTGAGCCCTCGTATACGTGCCATCCTTGGCCCTATTTAAAAGATATGTTCGAGTTCAAAGGCCCCAAGAATGACTCCTGGAGGTTTCAATGCGTTTCCTGTCTCCCTCAAAAAAAGGAGTTGCTAGCCTTCAATAATTCGCCCTCAAATTTAAAGTAGCATATCGAGGTAAGCAGAGTGATTGCTATGTTAAGTTAATGTCCCTGACTTTTGAATATTGATATATGTATTTAATTTGTTTACTGACATGACATTATAATGTTATCTAGCGAAATGCATGTTGACATACAGCAATAGCATCAAAAAACATGATTGTATCTTCATTATATATTTAACGTATTGGTAAGATAAAGCTGGTAGGTTAGCTATGTCAAGCTAGCGTGCCTTGTTCTGTCCAGTTTTACAATTACATTTGTTTTTCATGTTCCATGTTTCCCTTTTTTACACGTTTACAATTAAATAAAAGATTTAAAGATATCACATGGTGTCTTTATTGGTTCGGCTTAATGGTATTAACTTTGCAAATAATCCCTGGTAGATCCGCAGAATTGTAAGATATAGTGTGAACAGTATTACAGATGGTAGGCACAATAAGTACACCAACCTTTCCAATTAACAAATGTTGTTGTTTATAATTATTACTAGTAGTGACATCCGTGGAGGCATTTATTACCAGTAGCTATTTCTTTATCAAAATGGCACAGCCTAGACATTGAGAGACAACCCATTGCGTGAGTACTTTTACTTTTAATACTTAAAGTAAATTTAAAAGTAAGTACTTTTTACTTTTACTTAAGTAGGATTGTTGATGTAGTACTTTTACTTTTACTTTTACTTTTATTTTCCTGGGTACTTGTACTTTTACTTAAGTACTAAACTTCAGTACTTCCTCCACCACTGGCGTTAGCATTATTATACTAAAGGTTAATAGCACCACTTGATTCATGACGACATGCTGCTTCACATAAACATGGTCTGATCATGCACATGCCTGTGCCAATACATGTTTATTACCTCTAACAAGGATGGTTTTTGTGACCATTTATGTTTTGTTTGTTTGTTTGTTTGTTTGTTTGTTTGTCTGTCAGAAAGATTATGCAAAAAATACCATGCTGATTTTCTTGAAACTCAGTGAAGTGGTGTAGCATGAGTCAAGGAAGAACCCATTCAATTCTGTAGCGGATCCAGGAATTCTTTTCACTTTCTTTAACATTGCAAGATGGAGTTTTGACATTTTGACAGGAGTGGACTCAGCAGAGGTCTGCCCCTCTAGTTAGTATTTCACTCGATCAGAAGGAGGTCTTTTGTCAGTTTATGCGCCATAGCCATCAATCACATACAAAAGGTAACATTAGCCTTAGTATTATAGCCTACGAGGATGTAGGCTGTACGCTATCTGTTTTAGTAGGAACACAGGCTATTACATACCTCGCATTGTTAAAGCGACAGATAACTGGCAAGAGTTATCTAATATTTCTGAGAAAGCTCCGACGTCTTTGTCACTCGACTGCCGCCAATAATCACTAGCATATGAATTGGCAGCCGGAATGACACCGGGGTCTTGCTATGCAGATTCATATGCTTTGAGGACATATGTACTGCGTAGCCCCTTCTTCAGATCACTGTGAAGGAGTAGGCCATGACGTCCACCCCTTTAGACCAACCAAATCAAACCGTTCAAAATGTCTTCAGAATGGGTATATTATCGTCCATAAGCACAGGGTGGGCATAGCTATGGACTGTTTTGATTGGTTGTACACAGCGTTGCACTCAAGGAGACAGAAAATACAGTGTAACATGGCAAAGTGAGTTTGAATAAACTGGCGTTTTATATAAAACGGAAATAAAATGTAAGTTTTTAATTATGCGTTTATTATTATGTTTTACATTTTCGTCACCTCTTCTGAGAAGGGTTAGAAGAGCCTGACTGCGCGCCACTGGTTTTATATCAAGATGCTATCCTTGGTTTAGACATCCATGGTGGCTTTTGCTGTTTATGAATAATGCAACATTATCCAGATCAGCCTTGAACAAAACTGAATGTGAAACTTTTAACAATTGCACTTCACAGGGTGCAGAGGCTCTTGCCTTTGGCTTAACTTGGAGATGATTCATGAGAGTCCAATCTTCAGTTAATGGCAAGTTCAAAGTGTTGCAATGACACTGTTTGATCTGCATAATGTGCGCATAAGAGCAGCACATTGACTGTGTCTCTTCTTATCACCTTGTCAAAGGAACAGATGCCCTCATTATCTAAAAATCTCCGTAGAGTAAAAAAAAGATCCTTTACACCGGGCCTCATTTTATTGTAATGCATTTAAATTAAAATGACTTCTCTCATAAAATATGCCACGGTGCAAACCAATGACAGAAGGGGGTGTATTTCACAAAAATGAGAGCTGGGAAGAGAGCAGTCTTATGTACAAGGGGAGAGGTCAACAGCATTGCGAAGGCTTAATGGGCAAAGGGGGGATTTTGACATTCAGACATTCATTTGTTTACCCACCCACTCACTCACTCATTCATTCATTCATTCATTCATTCACTTAAGGCTCTGGCTCACTCATTCTCACCCACTTTTTTTCAGAGAGACAAACTAGAAAAAGAGCAGAAAGAACGGGAACTATCGCATGTACACAAAAAGAGCAGAAAGAAAGGGATCTATGGCATGTACACGAAAAGAGCAGAAAGAAAGGGAACTATGGCATGTACACAACCAACCCTCGTGCCTACGGCCATATCACGGCTGTGGGAATATTCTTTACCAACCCCCCTCTCACTCGTGTCATTCTGCTAAATTATTCACAAGAACAGACATGATCCATCAAAAAAGGAACAACAAATGTCCTGTACATGCACACACAAACACACACAGTCATACACGTACACACACACACAGTCATACACGTACACACACAGAGTCATACACACGCTCTTCACGCGCATAGAGTGACAATCTAATGCCTCCCGTATGAATAATTTCTTCCTCATCAAATGAAATGATGAATCCTCGTCATAATGCAAGGAAATTGTGCTGTCTGGCTCGCACCTAAGAATCCCAGCTGAAAAACGAGGAGAGTAGCATGAAATCTGTCTGGAATTGTCAGTACACCCTCCCACCTCTTCCTCGCCCCCCACCCCCCACACCCCATAGCCCCCACCCTCCAACTCCTGTTCCCTTCGTCATCCTATTATTTCACGACAGGAAGTTGACGAGAACAAAGTGCGTGATCTCGTCGATCCGTACCATGCAGACAAGCCTCATCAGAACCTCAGACTACTTTTGCTTTCTTCAGGTGCAGTTTCAGACGGCCCCTTTTAATTCGACATGGATTGGGGGTATTGAGGTGCGAGGAGGTGTGGGGGAGTCTCGGGGGCTGATAGTGATGAGAGGTGACAGAATCGATCGCTCTTTTCTTTCCAGGCTTTCACAGTTTAACATGTGTATAGGCACTTCTCACAGGTTCAGTGAGCCTTCTTTTTTTCTTCCTGTCTTTCAGAGTTTTCACATGTGTGGCACTTCGAGCAGGTTCAGTGGTGAAGGGGGGGGGGGGGGCAGGGGGAGGCAGACTGAGCTCAGCCAAGGAAAAAGCCCCAGCAAGCTCATGAATTATTGAGACGGGTGCACATATGCAAATCCGGACATTAGCCTACTTCTGCCCTAGCACTATATAATAGTAGTAACTTATAAATCATGAATGAATACAACACACCATAGAAGAAGAGAAGCACTGGAGCATCTCTGGCAGATCTTAGGCTTTTCAGACATACATATCACTTCCTCAGGGTGCCGTGTAGAAGACGAGGCAGCTCGGGGGTCCCATGCTAAGAAACTAACACAGAGGAACTCTCAAACTGCAGTAGGGCACATAGTCATTTCAACCCAGTTGGAACACTTCTCACTTGGGCTGTGTGGTTGCTGTGGAGACACAAATTCTTTCATCCAACATGAAAGCTGATCACAGATCTGTCCGATCCAACTTGTACATTGTACTCGGGAGCATCGCATCAGGAAATGTGCTATGCATTTTAATAATTGATTCGTGACCTCATTTTGAGTTGAATACTCATAACCTGTGACAGTAAATTATATGAAGGGGTGGACTCTAATTGTTACTCATTACCAAAGAGCCCGCAGCTAGACTTGAACACAAAGGTCAGCTGAGGATAAGAGGGCAGCCCAGGCCTCCTTCTATTGAACAAAATCACTGGCACGTTTTCTCAGTAAATGTTGCTTCTGTGATAACAATGAGAGGACACTTGTAGACATTCAAATCATATACACTTTCAGGTTAGACAAAGCCTAAGAGATGACTTCTGCCATTTCATTAGCTGATGGAAATATATGCAAATAAGGAAATGGAATTCAAATGTCAAAAAGATAGATGCGTGTGCTCCCATGAATCATGGAGTTTGTGTAAACACGTAACCACCCGGAACATTCTTCTCCTCGCGCATCCTGATAAATAAATAAATTCACAATTCTCCAGACGAACACCTTGAAGGCACTCAAGCTAATTTAAATGGCTACTATCTAAGTCACGGCTGTAACAGGAGAATATTAATTAACTCCAGATATTAGGGCCTGAAAAATTTAATCTGGCACACATTACTGCTGGAAGTGTGGGAGCTTTCATGATAGCTTCTCAACCTCCTGAGGGAGAAACTCAACATTTTTTTTCTTCATTATTCTCTCTCTCTCAAAAAAAATGGCTGAATACATTTACATGATTTAAAAATGCGCCTTTTCCACTACAATTTTTTTCTTTTCTTCCTCTTATTCTCCTTACACAACCTCATAAAATATTAGTACCATTCCCATGTTGTCTCCAGCTGTAATGTTTGTGAATAAAATTTGAAAGAGATTGAAATAAAATTAAAGCCCAGATGAAACACAATTCTGAGAAGGTTCCTAGATTATTTCCATGATACATATGCATGATAATAACATACGCAATCAATAAGCATACTTTATTAATATATTACTAGTTTGTAATACACATACATTTTCTATCAGTCATTACTTAAAAGCTAACTATGAGGCATTTGTAGTTCAGATACGACAGAGCCATGCGTTGTGCACTTAATTTCCCGTGATTTCTGGTTGTTATTGTGTGTTGCCTTTTGTGAGTGCAAGGTAGCACCTCGGACCAAACATCTTCGACATTCTGCCCACTTCCTTCATTCTGCCCCAGTCAAATCTCTCTCCCTAAATAGAGTGGCTCGTCTGGCTCCGTGAGCTATTCATTCATGCCAGGCGCTCAAGTGTGAAAATAATGAGCGCTGCCTGCCTGCCTTCCCGCCTGGCCGCTGCATCTCTTTCTTTCAATCTCACCTTTCCTCACGTCTCCATTCTCCTCTGCATTACAGCAATGGGAGAGATGGGCCCCCCCCCTCCCTGTGAGACCGTTCCCACGTATGAGGTCAGGTTGAGCACCAGAGGAGGCTCAGCTCAGTGTCTTGTCTGTGCTGTGTAATCTGGTGTAATAGCACTCGTCAAAGCAATCAGCTCAGCTGAGGAGGCGGCCACTGAGCAGCTCAGAGCAAGCTGAGTAAGCCACCATCGCTCTTCCCAGCTGCATACCCAGCCCGTTCCAGTGCAGTTGGCTGCCTTAAGCTTTAAATAAACTTGCATCCTCCAGCAAAGTGTTAATAGTCTTTTTGAAATTATGGTTTCATAAGCGGAAAGTATTGTGCAGTGCCCGTTGGCCAGAGGGTAAGTGGATTCTATAGGTCTCCATAGGAACCCTATACAGTACTGATTTACATCACCACACCCATTTCCAGTAATTGGCTGGTGGTTGCTGAGGGTGAGGGTTGCTGGTGGTTACTGAGGACTGCATTTGCTGGTGGTCTTTCATCTTTACTTCATCACTTGGTTCCTACAGAACAGCATTGAAGAGCAAATCTCCAATGCAACTATGTATGCAAATAGCTTTTAATTACATCTAAATATTCAACTACTGTTTAATTATGGGTCTTATATCAATTAACTAGTCATAATGCCAGTTCAAAATACACACACCAAACAGGCTAAGCCCAGCGTGAGGCAAACATGTTATTTAGAAACAAATTGTCCCTTTGTCTCCTCTCCGATTAGCATGATCAGAAGATCGGACAAAAGCATTCAAAGACAGAGATCCTCTAGGTGACTAGTCATGTTGAGTCCACTAGGCTGCCACCATCTCCATTCATATTTTCTAACCAAAGACAAGGATCTACTTCATAAACACACTGAGCCTTGAGAATACGTGATTGCCCTCAAACTTGGATCGAGGAGTTGCTTGACTCAAGGATGAGGGTGTTCGCCTGCAAAAGGGAAAAAGCTGGAGGCACCCTAAAGACAACACCCACATATATCTTTTTAATTAAAGGTGAGTCATGCGACCAGTGGCAAAGCACTCTACTCCAAACCGCTCCACTGAAACACAAACAAACGACCCAGGGCTTCTCATATATCAAAGAGCCACCGTGGATAATGTTTGCTTTGCTTACACTAAACAAGGGATTCTCCCTACACCTGGAAGCTGGGACAAGAGTACCTTTAAGCACTTTTAAGACATCTGAAAGTCTTATTTTGGGGGTTTCCATCTACCCAGAGTCCCTCTGGAAACTAACAGGCAGCAGCTGCTCCTGGAAGGGATGTGCTTCTAGTCTGGTGCAGATCCCTACCCAACATCACCACAGATTTTATGGATTCATTTTTTAAATTATTTCTTTTAAAAGGCAGAAGCACAACAAAACTCTAGAATTTAAAATGTGGTAATGGAAAGATTATAAATCCTGCATAATCTGTCAGGGCTCACTGGAAGGAATGATTATTCAAAAACTTGTGAAGACAATTGACATGCACCTGTTCTGACAGATAACACACTTAGACAGACAGCCTACTGTGCGGATACAATGTTGTGAGGTTGAAGTTTGAACAATTACCTGTGAAGTGACAGGCTATCACAACAATTTAATTTGGGTTCAGATCAGTATGCTTCACAGCGCGATCCTTGCTACGAAATGAATGTATTGCACGGAATGTAGCATCTTTGATGCAACTCAAAGAGTAAAGATCGATTCATGGTTGAATATTATAGTACTGCATGTTGTCATTCTCATGACAAACGCAATACACCTGCACCGGCGAAACGATCTGACTGTAATGGACCTAGTTTAGGCAGTATCGTTAGACGAACATCTACGAAATAGTAATCAGTCAGAAAATTGTGCTGATGTTTCACATTTACGTGCAGACAGTCGTATTTTCGTCTGCCATGGGCCGGCAATTTGAAACATGATCGAAATCATACACATCCGAGTGGAATCCTGATTAGTTTCCGATCACGGAGATCCGGATGATTTCTTGACTGTACATTTTGAAAACCATGGTTCAGCAGCGACGCTGTCATGCTTTTCACTTAGTTACCCAAACGATAAAATATTCAACCTTTTTAAAGCCTGCAAAAAAACATCAACAAACGTGATTACCTTGGAGCCGAACTGCATGAGTGATGGAATCTGCGAAAGTCATTGGTCCAGGTTTAGTTCACTCTGAAATGAAGCGTGGATCTCACTTTCAAGCCCAGCACGGTGTGGATACCCCAGTCTCCCTCTCACTGTTCTCGCCGGCTGCATCAGCACCACTCACACTCATCACTTATTCATCTGAAGGCAGGGCGAAGAGAAACGGAGCTGTTATTTCTTCTGTATCAAGAAAGGGGTAGTTTCTCTCTCTCTCTCTCTCTCTCTAACGACGCCTAAAGGAGCGCGTAAGGACGCACGAGTGTGATCGGCGCTAGAAGTGCGCTCTGTCCCGAGCTCCGGTAACAGGAGGAGCCGTGTCAGGTGACCAGGTAAAGCCAAGGCACCTCCCAAACGAGATTCATCCCGCATTAAGCACGCAGTGGAAGCAAATCGGGAAACCGTGAAATTGTCTAGGTTGGTGTTGAATGTGGCACGACTCACGTCATAATTTCGTACAGAATTTAGCCGCCTGTGAGTAAACTAATTTGTCATTTTAATTCATTTACATTTTGCTCAGAAATTCAATGTCTCCTCTCTGAATCATTATTTTCGCTTCATTAATGACGAATTATCTAAGTAATTAATTTAAGAGGTGAGTGGGAGAGAGTGAGAGAGATAGCATATATTATGATGTTAACGTTTGCTCACACAGGCTTACAGTAAATGGGTCAATTCACCATGGATGAGTGGAGAGCTAATCATTTGTCATCTGGCTATGAGGCTGAATCCAATTGACTGTAAGATCATACTTTCAGGCAAGATCAATACAAAGCATCTGCTGACCATCAGCGGAAAATAAACAATGCAGTCTGCAACCAATTCATGATCTTGATGATGATGTCTGCAATAGATATTTTCTCCAAATCTTTCTTGAAAGCAAAGGTACATGCCAGATTGATTTAGTAAAAATGTGAAGATGTTGATTTGGCATTCAACATGGTGGTTACCATATGTAGCTCACCCGTAAAAGAAAATGCAGATCTGGCAAGGGGAGGCCCCACAACTTTGGTCTTGTTTTATCAAGTGAGTTATATGGAATAGTTACCCTACTCAGTCGCCAGTGAAGAGTAGCTAGCCATGTTTGGCATAGCCTTCATGATCTGCATATCAAACTGGCATGGAACCTGTGACCACATGTCCGCCTATCAGTGAGTGTACCAAACAAGACAGGCAATTGAAACAAAGAAGTGTTGTTTTTCTGGCCAAATGTTAATCAGATAAAAAAAAAAAACTGATTAAATCTTTCCAAAGGACAGGGCTCATGCCCCACTCATGTCATTTTGAAGTGCACAGTCTTTGTCATTAAAAGTGATGCTAAGTTTTGTGTTGTTTGTTTGTTGTTGTTGTTGTTGTTGTTGTTGTTGTTCTTTTCTTATCTAGTCTTTCATATTGAGTCATTTATCACCCCTCTGTCCTCACTTTACCTCAGCAATCATGTAAAGATATTTGCATGTTTTTGTTTGTGTTTGAGATCAGGTCTAGATGTCTGCACCCGATCCCGCCTGCTCCCGCGTAACTATGTCATATTTCATCTGTCAGGTTTTGACCCGCTCCTGTCTGTAGAGTCCCACAGGTGGATGTTTAATTGGGATGGATTTTTCAGCCCAGCTCGTTCCCGCTTCCATAGAAATGTGCCTTGCAGAAAAAATACCAATCTTGCGCCTGTTTCGTGTAAAATAAGGGTTATTTCATGCTGCTCTCGTGCAAATAGGAATAACAATCTGTAGTTTAACAACAAAAAGTCAACTTTTATTCCATTTCATACATATTGTGGAAGGCTAGGCTATGCAACAGTATCACCCGGAAGTGAAGTCTGCTAGCCCAGACCAAGCAGGCTACACAGCGGTCAGGTGGTGGCGGACAGCAGGTGTTGTCCTGTAGCAGCATCGCTGGTCTCTGGAGGTGATCAGGACACTGTCTGCTTGAGCGATGGAAACCTCCATCTTTAACGGGTTCCATCCAGGTTCTCGCCATTCTTTGACGTGGCGATCTATCCCACTTCTGACACCAATGTGGCAAGCTAACTTTGGAGAATGTGACTCATAAAGAGATCTCAGGTTTAAAGGTAAGTCCCCTGCCCCACACCACAGACGACCGTCTGGAAATGCTGTTTCATTGGCTGACACACGGAGGAGAACTCTCTGACACGACGGGGAACACGAAAGGCAGGTCTATCTTACAATGACAATGACACTGACGGTGGACAGATGATCATTAAAACCAATACAAGAGACTGACACTCTTAATCAGTACACACAAACTAATGGATGGACATCGCACGTACACTTCTACCAGGCTCTATAGCATTAAGGCTAGAACAACAACAGCAATCAACACACAGTCCAGCACCCCGAGGGATGCTGGTAGCCTACACAACACTCTTACCCTGGAGTTCTGTTAGCCGACCCCCAGCACGCCACAATACATTTATATTTGGCAGGAATGCCCCGAGTCATGTCTTTCCCTCGCTCTCCACGCACGAATCACTTTCTCCCTGCCGCACCCGCACTCTGTAATCAAAATTAGTCCCGCGGGAGTTGAGCCTTTAATCAGGTCAGAAACCTAAGGCCCACTGTCCCTATGCGGAAACACTCTTCAGATTCTGTTAGCAAAACACCCGTCAACCTCTTTTCCGTGAGTATGTGTCATAATCCTTGGCTCGCCACTTGCGTGAGCACATTGTGAATAAGCCCAGACAAAGGCAACTGGGGGTCAGCGTCCATATTTTGACAGAAGAAAGTCGTCATAGAAAGAAGCAGTGACCAAGACGAACTCTGTTAAAAATGCATGCTGTTTCGTAAGGTGTACAGGGTATTCAATGAGAGCAGGGATGGTGAACTGACTATCTGACTAGAGGTCTGTTATTCCCCGTGGGGAATATGGCGTTTTTTGTAAGGGTTTAGAATTCATTTAAATAAAACACTTTTTTTACTACATTCCTTTTACTCTCATGTTATTATTGCCGAAGTCTTCTAGAATATAATCATACATGCCACTTTCGCCTCAATGTTTTTAGTTAGGGGAAATATACAAAAACATCAAGGCAGGTCAGACTACCTAAAACAGGCCTTAGACTCCAGAGTGTTAGAGCCATTTCTGCACTTGTTTTCCATAAGCAGATGTGTACTGAATGGAATAATATTAGCTATCGATTCAGTAACAATGGCAACCGTTAGGGTCGGTGGGAATTTATGCTCACTGTGAGACATTAACTCACTAGCTGTATTGATTAAGTACTTTCCTAATTACCATCAGCTGATCGAACACGATGATGGCTTTGATTAGTGTTTAGTGTGATGACGCAACACAAAAGGTGACAACTCCTTCAGTGCCTCGGTTAACCTATGATGGTGAAGCACATTAATTGAGCCCTTACCCACAACAATCTGCACCGAGCTGCCAGCGGCGCGCCATCCCAGCCGCTGAGGAAGAGCGGGCAGCACTGTGGAGAAAGTCGGTGAAAACAGCTGGTGTTTCCCCCCCTCCCTCAGGCTGTTGTCGGGGATCGGCAGAACGAATTGGCATGGCCGTGGAGCGCTTTTTGAGCCGAGCCTGATAAAGTCCGTCTGCTCAGATCTCGGGCTCCTGGCTGAGGAGACCGCGGGAGCTCAGGCCAGTCCACAGGCGCAGAGCTCTGCTTCCACTGCTGATGAATTTTTTAGTGGGCAGACAAAGTCAGACTGAGTTTCATAAGACTGGCAGGCCACACATTCAGCCGTATTAATAGCTTTATATCGAAAAGCTGTGCAGAGAAAGAAAAGGATAAAACGCCAAGGATAAGATATTCCTTTTGATAAGAGTATCATGTTTTGGATGGTTTTTCGTTCAGGACCTCATCCCTCACATGAGATGCGAGCGATACCTGACACAATGATACAAATGTGACATTGTCACGCTTAAAGCAGCAATAAGTAGTTCTGTTCCAAAACTAGCAAGCTAACTACCTAAAATTCATGCAAAAACCTTGCAAACACCACCAACAGCCCAGTTGGCACTGACAGAAGCTTGCCAACACACTAACTGGTGTCTTTTGGCAGTATAGCTGGCAATGTCATGCTGTGAAAGCTTTTCTTTCATTTTTCACTTTCATTTTTGCAGGGTGTTCCAGCCTGGAACACAGAACTACATAGTGCATATCCTGGATGGCTAGTGGGAAAGACACAGGTGTTTATCTGTCCTTCACATGACCATATGCTATCAAAACGAATTTGAGGATAGTACCAAAACTAGTTGCCTATAAAGCCTCAAAAAGTGTCAAATTGTTGCATAGTGTAGTGCAGGAATGGGCCATCATCCAATGATGGAGACTATTCAATGGGGTGGATATGATGTTGTGGTCTGGAGGTTGTGAGGGGACGATTCCCAAGCTTTGCTGCTTACCTTTGTTTCTGTAAAGCAGAACCTACCGTGATGGTTAGCGCTTAACTTTGCACATCCCTCCATAGCTGCCATTACACCAATAAACAGGAAAACTTTGGAACATGAAGCCAATTAAAAAATTGCCGATTCCAAACGCACATGCTCCTGATAGCTGTGGAGAACTTTCATCTTGGCCGCTCCCTCTATAATGGTTGGTATTTTATGTTTATTTAATGGCTTACATTCAGAGTTCAAAGAGCGAACGAGAGCTGTGCCTGGCAAACTTCCTCTCGCTCCACCTCACACTACCAGTGGAATATGTGAGCAACCCTATTCTTTCCCGCGCATCAGTGTGGCTGTCAGCACCACAAGAAGAGCAATTGTAATTACACCCTATTTTCTGTACTCAGGCTAAGAAGCTTTGCACTGGCCTTTTCCTCCTCCCAGTCCAAATGAGTGGTTGTGTCTGTTGAGGGAAATTACACTTCTCCAGTGATATCCTGTGGAAATTAGTATTCGGCTCACAGCTGTCTGTACAGGTTAGCTTTGAATTGTGTGGATGCATGTGCAATTAAGACTAAAATACTTTCCTTCTGATAGTGCTCCCTTACAGATTAATTTATGCTTTCTTTCATGCGTGTGTGTGTGTGTGAGAGAGAGAGAGAGAGAAAGACTAAAAGAGAGAGAAAGAGAGAGAGAGTATATAAGAGAGAGGAGAAAGGCAGGCATTGTCTGTGAAAACTGTTTGTCTCTCCAAGTTCAGTGCCACAAGGTTCACTGCTGAATAATGAGCCAGTTGTCATGACAACACAAGGCCATCCCATCAATGTCTGATGCGGCTGCTCATTTCATTTTTTTTTTTTCAAGGGGTGTGAGGGGTTCAAGAGGTGTGACCCTCTCTCACACTGTCATCCTGACTACAGCCTCATCTCCCCGAAAAGCCCCTCGACTCTTTTGGTGAACAAGGCACAATCACTGCCAAAGAGTTGACAGTGTTCCTGGCAGGAACCTGAGTTCATCTTTGTCCTATGATGATCAGAAAGAGAAGAGTCTGTCTGCAGAGCTTCCAAAAGTGGTTCATGGTTCTTGAGACTTTTGGAGACCTTTATCCCAATGACAAAGCAACCTGTCCTCCACCCCACATTAGCAGTTGGCTGGCTGTTTATTCTCAACTTTGACCTTTGCTATGATGGCTTATGGTGTGAAGAGGGACAGAATGATGACACATGGTATGTTTTTTAATAATGGTTGTTTTTTGAGTGTACTGTATATCTAAAGTTTGTGATCAGTTAATGTTAGCAAACTTATATTAAGTGGGAAACCCTTTCAAGAGAGGCTATGTGCTCTTATGTGTAATTCAGTGGGGGGGAAAAACTTGTGACATTAGCATCACAGTTTAGTCATTTTATCGTGCTGGATGGTGCGTGATCCGTGTAATTGTGTTTTTCTTTCCACACATGTGCTACTGACAATGAAACCATCTGCTGCGTTTCAGGCATCAGCAACCATTTGGGAATCTTGCATCCACTTTTTCACGCCTTTTACAAGCTACATACATTCCTCCCTCTCTCCCTCCCTCCCTCCCTCTCTCTCCCTCTCTCTCTCTAATTAAACAGATGCAATCGTGGCCAGTTATCGTAAAGGTGTCACAGGAGAAGAATCCTCTTGGTTTGTATGCTCCTTATAATATTGCACATTACACCAGGAGCAAACTGTAATGGTTCCCTCTTTAAATCTGCAAAGATCTCAACACTCTGGATGCTCCGCGCTTCCAGACAGAAGAGACAGAATAAAGGTTTTTTTTTTTTTTTTCAGACTCACAGAGCTGGAATGAGGGTCATTTTGTACAGTAATGGCACCCTTTCTCTCCAGGGACCCATTTATGAGCTGCTCTTGCGTGGCCTTGCCCAGAAGAATCGACCTCTCGATGGGGAGAGAGAGGGTAATCTTCCCCTTGTATAGTTGCCCCTGTGAATAGGCTCAATCTGATGGCCCAGAGGCGGAATGTTGAACAGCCAATTGTGACACGGGGTGCACCGGCTGGGCTCATATCCCTTGCCTGCGGTTGCTGAATTGTAGCTTAAACAAGGGTTTAAACAACGGGGAGAACTCCAATAAAACTGCAACAAAACTTCACGTCTACTCTTATTTCCAATTCATATCCATATTTTCAATGCGCACAATAGTAATGTGATTTTTTTTTCTTCAAAGCTCTATGGTGCTCTGAGCAGTTTGTGGGAAAAAAAAAAACTTCCTGTAAGATTAAAACCCAGAGGTTTTGAAACTAAATGTGCCTCGGTCGTAAAGCCGGGAGCTCAAGCTGGTGATTTTCTAAGAAAGTAAGACATACTTTCTTATCTGCAGTGGGAAATGTACACGCTTGTGAAATCCTCTCCTGAAGGTCTCCCAGAACTGATGGAACATTCCTTTACATGCCTTACGTGTACACAGGTGAGGCTATCCTCAGAACTCTACAACAGAAACACTATACTGATCCCAAACTTGGGACCACTTGACTTGAATGTACTGACACCTACTACATCGAGTCCTAATTGGTGCTGCTAGGATAGTTTATTCTTCCAACCCCCAAAGACACAGACAGACAGACAGACACACACACACACACACCAGACTCTCTGGGTTGATACCTGATCTGCATCGTACTGACAATCCATGCAAATATTTTAAATCCATATCTAAAAGTGCTCCTTCTACCCCCTTAAGCTACCTTAACCATTTATAGTTCGGGGGACTCTTTAGCCACACTTCCTTACCAGCCCCACAAGCTATTAATGTTGAGGAAACTAGGTCATTACGGAGGATTTGGAATTCAGACTTAATCTCCTTAAATATGTTAAAGAGAAACTTGGAGGAACACACACAGCAAAACAGAGTGCATGCCAAATATGGAAATATATGGAAATCCATGTCAGTCGAATGACTTTTAGGGATCGTGCGCACACCTACTTGCTGTGCAAATTGGAGGCACTGCTTCATCCTGTGTGGTCTTTTGCTGTACAAAAGCTGCATACAAATAATTCAATCATGGGATATTTGTTAAAGCCTGAGCAAATGGACGTAAGTGGGTGTAACGGCAGTTTTTATATCTAGTTAATTAACACTTAATTTCTCCTCTGCACCCTGCTTCGACTTCATTCCATCTTAATTGCCAATTAAATCATGCACCTGTTTTCTAAGTTGCAGGAAACAAACTAATTAATTGTGACCTCCCAAACAATCTTGGCATCTTTGCTCAGGCACACCACACTTCTACCTAATAACAGAATCCCATTGGCACAGCTGAAGTGTAACTGAAGTCTCTCAAGCATGGCTAACTAGTGACAGAGGATCACTTTGTGTAATACTTTGAACTGGCAACACAGAAACCCTGATGGGCATTTTAAACTTAATGTCTGCATAATTGGTTTGATATTAATACGATTTTGATCTCTAGAAATCATAGATCCCCCTTTTGGATGTAATGTATATTAATTAAAAGTAAAATCATAATATCTCAACAGATTGCCCCTATATGCCAACACATTGATAGAATCATCAATCAAGACAATTCTTTTATGATGACAATGAGCGATGCATCATACAACAATCAACAAAGATAAAAATGAATTATGACCATGAATAAAGCATAATAATATCCTTCCAGAAAATGGAAATACAGTACTGGCACTGTACAGTTGCATTACTGACAGGTAGATATTTGACATTGAATGAAAATACTGTTCCAAATCCCAGAGAGGTACAGGGAGTGTCTCGAGAGACTGAGACAAGAAGGGCCAGATCAATGGTGTTGTCTAAGAGATGGAGGGGATCAAAGACAGGGGCATTTGACCTAAGAATCAAAAGTTTATGAACCCCAATTCATCTTACTACACACTCCCTCTCTCTCACACACACACACAGACAGACACACACACACACACACATACATACATGCTAGCACACACCTTGCTTCCATAAACACACACACATACCTTGCTTCCGCAATGCTTCCATAAACACACACACAGTCACACACACACACACACCCGCTAGCACACACCTGCTTCCATAAACACACACACACACACACACACACACACACACACCTTGCTTCCACAAGCACACACACACACCCACCCATACACACCCACATAGGCACCCAGCACACACAAACATCATTTCAGATGACTGGCTGCTGACACAGGGAGCACAGAGCCCTTTCATGTTCCCGGCGAGCGGCGGCAGACAAAAAAGCCGAAACCGCGGGCAGAGACGGTGCAGCGCGGCGGACACCCCGCGGCATCTCCCCATGCGAGCGAATGCAATTACAGCCAATCCCCCTTTCACGGCGAGCCAAGCCAGCTGCTGTGGAACGCGGCGGGGCTAAAGCCCTCCTGTCTAGCCCCCTCGGACGCAGGTGGCCAGGAACTGTGAAGGACACGGAGGCAACTTTCTCAGGTCCCAGGGACACAAGGGGAGGGAGAGCGGGGGGAGAGCGGGAGGGACAAGGGGAGGGAGAGCGGAGGGAGAGCGGGGGGAGAGCGGAGGGAGAGTGGGGGGACAAGGGGAGGGAGAGAGGGGGGGCTGGAGAGAGGAGCTAGACAGGGGGGCAAGAGAACAGACCACCACGCCTGATGTTTGGAAGCCACGATACTCTCTTATGGCTGCCGCTTTCCTCTGTAGTGTCTTGAAAGGTCATTGCATTTGTGTTGAAACAATTCATTTTTAGTAGTGTCTTGCACAGATGTAAAGAAAGTGTGTGTCTGTCTGTGTGTTTGTGCATGTGTGTGTGTGAATTTGTCAGTGTTGTTTCATCGTCACACTTTTATTAGACTACTATTTCCCTCAACCTGTGTCAATGTAAGGTGGAGGGAAAGCAATCAAATGGTTTCACTATCAGTGACAGTCCAGTGAGCTGGAGCTGGAATGTGTGTGTGTGTGTGTGTGTGTGTGTGCGTGTGTGTGTGTGTGTCTCTCACCACCCCCTCCGCTGGGCTGCACATGGCACAAGGTGCGTGGCCTTTGATGCTGCGCTCTGAGCGGTCAGTACCAGAGCGGCCCGTCTGCATTCACCGCCCACGCCCCACCCCACCTCCCATTCCTTTCATGTGTCGGTTTGCACTAAACATTGCCAAATTCCACATGAGTACAGTGCTGCAATCTGCCGTCACACACACACACACACACACACACACACACACACACACACACACCCTAAAAAATCCACCTTGGTGGATTGATAATGACTGCGTTGCAAATCGCTCCTGGTATGCTAAATTATTCTTGCAGACAAATTGTTATCTCGTCAGTGCTGGGGGCTGTCCAGACAGCCTTTGATCACCTACGCAATCTTAATCGCTCCGGCAACGCCACCGAACTGATATCTTCCCAACGAAAACAAAAGATTTGCGCAATCCCATTTTCATACTTTGGCCCAAAAGCATCTCCCAACTTCCTCTCTCTTTTTTTCTCCTCCTTCTCTCCCCCTCCCTCCCTTTTGTTTCACACAGAAAGATTTTTTGATGTTTTCCATATCCTAAGGCGCTGCAAAAAAAAGTACTGAGCGCAACAACTTCTTTTTTTGTATTCGCAGTTTAGAGTTTTTTTTTCTCTCTCTCTCTTCTTTTCCCCCCCTCTCTCTCCGCCTTCCCTCTAATTTCTGTAAAAAGGCCTTTTTCAGCGACGCGGCGCGGCACAGCACTCCATTTGATATGCAAAGGGCTGAGCCCGGGAGAGCCTCGCCGGCTCTCTGTGTAACCAACCCCAGGAGTTCAGGTGGAGAGATGGGGATCAAAATGTCACTCCTCAATTATTGAAATGGAATGGGAGACCTGCCAAAAAAAAAGGGGACGTGGGGGGGGAGCAGGAGGTGTGGGGGGGGGGGGGGGGGGAGTGTTGAAATGAGTACTCAGCTCCTGTGTGAATTACCATCAAAAGAGAAAAGGGGCTTCACTGGAGCAGGGTCCTTGATGGCGGGGGCTGATTGCAACCGCAGCACCACCCCCCCCCCCCCAAACACACACACACACCCTTCCTCATCACCGTCTCCCTTGTTGACTCCAGGTGCTGGAGGGCAGGGCAGCTAGACTCGGGGCAAAGGACTTGCTTCTGATAGTGAAGCCATCAAATGATTAGCACACAGAAGAAAGGGGAGAGAGGTATTATAGTTTTCCCCAATTGCTAACATACTGTAACCGGTTCCCTCTGCAAGAAAACCTACAGCCTGCAGAATGCAGACGGCACCTTGTGCCTTGTGCCTCATTTCTCAAAACTAGGTCTCTACTCACACATCTAAAAATTGCTGCATAAAATGCATATCGGGTGGGGTAGGGTGTGGTGGGGTGGGGGTTAAATCACCAGTGCTAACCAGGGCTGGGTCTGACCACGATACTTCGTCCACATCACATGATATATTCTCTTGCCAAACAGCGAGGGAAGAATCTCTGGGCGCGGCGTATCAAACGTTGGACAGAGGAGGCATCCGTGTCCCCACAAGCCTCCTCCATCACCTGGAGGAGCGGCGTGCAGGTGTCACAGGGTTGATCGTACACTTTCCAGCGTCACGCAGACAAACATTTCAGCATTGGATTTAGAAAAAGGTGAATATGTGGGGTACGGTACACAACTGAAAACTGTGGACGGGTGGAAAACCAGTTTTGGACCAGAACAGCCCAGTGAAAAGGTACCTCAAAGTTACCACAAATCTGGGCTGCTCTGGATCCGGATGTTGATCTGGAACAAGCATAGAGTGAATTGCTTCCAGAAAAATGAGTATATGGGAAGTGTTGGCATGGTGATGGAGGACATCGTTCTGTGTGATGGCAGCACACCTGGTCACATGCCCCTTACGCTGTCCAGGAACGTTGATAATGGCCCTCAGTCCTAATACGTTTCTCCCCATGCGCTTGGCTTTGGTGAGGTTGAAGCCAATCTCATTCAGAGAATTATATTCACGGAGAATCGCCTGGGCATCCATCTCCAATATCCTCTGTAATCGACAAAAGACACGGATCAGTAAATATAGGAGAGTAGTCTGGCTCCGGATCTGCAAGTCTGATGTACTGGAAGTAGTCCTGGTCAGAGTTTCTCAAATGGCACCGTGTACACAGCTGTTTCATTCTCAGGTGGTCCTGCTGGAGGACACGTTGTCAGCAGGCTTACAGCATGGATGTTGTTGAGTACGGTTGCATCCTTTAGGATATGATCTGTTATTTCCCTAATCCTAATGGCATTGGTGGGGCGAAATCATATTTACGTTCATCATCTCTTGTGTCACTGTAAACATGCGTTGTCCTTCATGATGTCTTTGCCTTTTCGCTCTGTAGAATATTGATAAAGGGTGTGTGTGTGCAGTATATTTAAAAAGCGACTTTAAAGCGACTCTCAGTCTAGTCTTTCTCACAGTCAACCCGCGGTTGATCACATGATCAATAAGTGTAGTCCTAATCTCCTCAGAGACGACTCGCCTTCCTTCTCTTCTTTGCTCTCATCTTCTTCCCCACCCATCTCCTCCTCTTCATCCCCTTCCTCATCTGGCTTGCCGACATCCCCTTGTTCTTCCTCCATCATTCAACAGAGATAACCTGACCTTTGGCTTATTTATAGGCCTATACTAAAGCAGTGATTGGTTAGTGATCAATAAGCAATTAATTAAGCAATTAGTGGTTGCACATGTGAGGAGTGGCTGTGTGGGACGCTGGGAAATTAATGTAGCATTTTCATTGGCTGTGTTTTGGAAAAGGCAAACAAGTTACTTCCTGTAACATTTTTGTGTCTTAGATAGAGAATTGTGTGTAGTGTTTTGAAAAAAAATGTTTTATGAAACTCAAAGGCCATTAGTTTATAGTTTTGCAGACTTTGAGTGACAGATTTCAGAAATCGTGTGACATGTAAAGGTTTTGTGTGGTAGAAATAAAAAAAAAAAACTGTATTTTCCATAATGTTGTAATAGACGGGATGATGAATGATGGACAGATGGTGCATCCACACTTGAGTCTCTTCACTGGTGCATCTATTGTTCACACTTTCAGGTAAGGAAACAGGTACTTTGCGTTGGTGTTACAGTAAGGCATGTGAACACGTACAGTAATGTTGTAGTGCATGTACAGACTGTGACTATACTTGTGGTGTCACTGTGATTTTTACAGCTCTACCGTAATCAGCTATAGGTATGGGTTTTTTTTTCTCTTTTTGCCCACCGGCTGGAGGTAGACAGTGACTACTGACAGATGTGCAAGAAACTGCCGTTGTCAACATGGTCATTGCTAATAGCTCCATAAGGTTGGAGGGAATTCAGAGGCGCATAACTGAAGACCAGGTGGTGTTCCAGCGTGTTGATAGCATCAGTGTATCCACTATTGATAGCATGCTTCATCTTAACAGGCTAAAGACAGAACAGTTGTACTGTATGTCTTTTTACAGGAGCTCTGACAGAGACGTTTCCAGTATGTATAGATAAGTGCCGTTCCGTTTTTAAACAAAGAGAAATATGAGACATTTCAGAAATAAGTGGACGAATCCCTTTTGTGTCTAAGAGGCAGTCATGTAGTATGTGCTTTTGTGTGATTGCCTGTGTGTGCTGTTTGATTTGGAGCTGGTTACCTGGTTGCACAGATTACTTTTTCAGAATGTGTGTAGTTTTGAGAAAATGGTGAATGGTTCCAGAAAATGTATCTCGGCAACTGGGAAAAACTATAAATAAGCACACAGTTGTTGAGGAGATCACCCTTTTATGTTTGACACAAGTGGGTAGGTCTACAGTTTGTCCCTCCGTGGCAGAAAATGGTACTGGAGGCATGCGACAAGCCATCTTTGGAAAATGAGCCATCATGAAATCATACATCCAGAGAATGGAGATGTTGAAGATCATGTCGCCGGTCTGTGCCTCATTCCCACCTGTCCTTCCTTTATCCAAGGCCTTCCTCTGGCCTGTGCTTCATTCACACCTGTCCTTCCTTTATCTGAGGGCCTTCCTCCTGCCTACTGGATGTCAGTCTCCAGAGCATGTGGGCCGGATCCATGGGCCAGATCAGATCTGTCTGCTCTCAGAGGGAACGAATCCCCGGAGAGAGGTTCTCGATATAGCGTGCACTGCAAATTAGCAACTGGGCTCATTCGAATTCCTGGGGAAAACATGATAAGTTATATGTAATTATATAAGGTTTATTATATTAGAAATGAATCCCTCACAATCTGCACTAAAGTAAAACTAATGAGAGCTCAGGCATAAGAAAACATCTCCCAAGATACTTTTTAATCTAATTCATACGTAAACCCCCCCAAACACTGGCAGCTTTGTTTTCAACAGAATGAGGGGGTAGAGAGAGAGAGAGAGAGAGAGAGAGAGAGAGAGATGCTTCTTATTTATACAGTAGGCAACTACATACACCACAGATCTTAAAAATCCTCCGTTTTCTTAGAGAAAATAATGTTTTTTTGAATCTCCAAGTATGCAGCTTGCTTTTAACTTACATTCTTCTTTAATCTCCATCCAGCCATATGAGGTAATAGTGTATGCGGGGTGTGTGATAGTCCCTGATGAATTAAGCAAATGCATCTCTCAAGCATATAAAATTCAGAGAAAGTTGTGATTGATGTACAAGCAGGGGAACAATTTATCCCCATGAACAGAGAAATTACCGCAGCGCCCCGGAGAGAACCTGCGCTTTACGACGCACCTACAGGCCACATAAAAGGATGCATCCACGTTGTTATGCTGCTTTGAATTATTCAAATGCCATTATATGACATCTGTTGGCTGGAGTTAACTTCCGGAGCCCACAGGTTTCGCCTGCGTGGAGTTG
>NC_045164.1:21681631-21696631 GCF_900700415.2 Clupea harengus | reverse complement strand
CACTGCTTGGCTGCAATTTGCCATCTGAATAGAGGTGATGGATAAAGAGGGAGATCCACGAGCGCAGGTGTTCTCAATCATCGCAGTGTTTATCTCATTCCTTGGTGTCTGCTTCAAAAAACGGAGCGATACCATTGCCTCTGGAGTTCGCCAAGGACGAAAGGTGGGAGAATGAGAATAAAGACGAAGAGGGACATCACAGACTTTTTAGATACAAAAAACACACTTCTCAGATAAGCCCTTCCTTCTGTGTTTTGAATGTGAATGTCCAACAATCCCCTGTCTAGAGCACACAGCGTCCCCCCACGAAGGCGTTTTCGTGTGGCGGCCTGGAATCTTTAAACAGAAACACTCTGGATCCGGCTGTGCCACACATATCATCACTTGTGGGCAAAATGTGGGGCAACATCTCTTGAGTGCATCACACATCAACACATTTCTCCAAAGCCACCCTCACCCAGATTTCTCTTTCTTTCTTTAGGAGCTAACTGGAGCGGGGTGCATTCACGGCTAAATGGAGGGAGGGGAGCTGAGGCTCGGAGTGAAGGAAGGCCTTTGGCTCTTAATTATCACCTTTTTGCCTCCTCCCTCCTCCCTCCTTTTTCTATTTCTCTCCATCGTTACCCTCAAGCAATCATAAACTGAACCCTGGTTTATTTATATTCCCATTTTAACAAATCTCGCATGGAATTGGAAATTGAATGAGGGGGGTAGAAAAAGGTTGCGGTTGCTAACGTTTTTTGAAGGGTTCCATAAAATGTGGGGAAAAGAGCTTTCCATCTCCATTGTTCCCTCAGCCAGGACGTCGGGTCTGAAGGCCTGAATATTGTTTGAGTAGAATGAAAATAACCTCAGTGAGTGGGCTATGGATTTAGAAGCAGGAAGATTGTATTGCTTAGTTTTGTTTAGTTCAGTTTCCTTCCTCCACACAGTGCATTAGCGTCAGTTACTAAGCACCGTGTTTATGCATCGCCGTTTCCTTTTTTCGAATACATCGCGATTCCAATGAAATATAATTTAATGTCGTTTACTGTTTCTTGAATGGAGGCAACCTAAATTTATGGATGAGATTATAAATTATAATGTGAAGCATCCTAAACTGAGTTTATGGTGAGAATGTAAATTATGAAGGGGCAGGAGACTGAGGCACGGAGGCGATGCCGAAGACCAGCCTCTCCACAGGCCCGTGGCTCAGGGTCGCCATGTGCAAATCAGGCCCTCATCTTATCTGGCTGAATAATAAAGACATGCCTACGCATCTCTACCAAGTAGGGCATGGCTGGACACCTATCAAAAGAGACACACACATGTGTATGGAACAGAACACACGGCTCGGTTCATACTGTACACATTGGCTCAGAATTTAAATCACTCATAGAAATGCAGGCATAGACACACACACACACACACACACACACACACACACACGCACACACACACACACATGCACACACACACACACACACACACACACACACATTGCACGCCTTATTTGGAGGTGCTGAATTATTCATCTATTTTGAAGTTTTAATGATTCATGCATCACGGAGGATGGAGTGTTTCTGGTCAGAGTCAAGGTTCTGAGCTGCACGTGCACTATCGGGAATGCAGCCGAATGCCAAACGAGGCACATGGGAATGCCAAGCATCCGTGGGGGTGGAGAGCCCGGAGATCAGAGGGCAGCGGACGGGGGGGAAAAAAAAGAAGGAGAGCGAACGAGAGAAACAAAATGCATCTTTAATCCGAAAAGCTGTTTGTACTCAAGCCCACTCCTGGAAGCAGAAAAGAGGCAGGGAGGAGAGAGATAGTGAGGAAGGAGAAGGAGAGAGAAAGGTGCGGGGGGAGAGAGAGAGAGAGAGAAAGAGAGAAAGAGAGAGAGGAGGATGGAGAACATGCAGTTAATTACATCCAATTTCGTTCAGCATGCAGAGACGACCACCTTTCCGTAAGACATCACAAGGTCCTATTAACATCGGGGGGATAAACATTACATGGAACTGATGTGTAGAGCTCTCCAGGAGAACTAATTTCCTGCAGGTTAAGACCAAAGAGTTAGCTGCTCGTGTTGAGCAGCATCGGAGGTGGTTCTGTTGGCACAACAGAGAAAGGCCAATGGAAGACATCCTTAGAGGCTCAGAAGATTTGGACTTTTTTGAAGTGTTGTTTTTTCAGTTTTAATTCCTATTTTTTTTTCCCTCGCTGCATATGTCACTGCATTGGCATCGCATTTGAGGTTTCCAGACACCAGACAGATACATGCCAGACTATAGTATATGGAAAGTGTCTGGGAACCTTAGTGATTATGGGGACGTAGTTATTTCAGTTTGAAGCCGACATTCAGTGAGAGCTAAAGACTCATCTGACAAGCAACAGCATCAACAAGCCCAGTGCATAAGACTGTGCCGTAAATAGTTGATATAAGCGCACTGATAAAAACTAATGAATTATGAAACTATGAATTATGACAAATTAGTGTTGTCCCCCGGTACATCCGGAGGTGGTGTGGAGGAGCAGGCTTGCACAGCCGCATGCGCTACTTACATAAGAGCTCTCAGCCAGCGTGTCGGATTTATGTGCTGTGACAACTGCAGTCGTTCCGGGCTCGTCCGATCAAACATGTAATGAGGAGATGAATCTGATGTGATGGCATCGACATTATGGGGAGATTAATGACTTTGGGGGTTTTAATGGACCTGTGTGATTGGCACACAAGGCCGATGTAAATAGTGGCGAAGGAAAAGAAACGCAAGAAGCGAGGCCATGCTGTCACAACAAACACAGCGTAGCTTTTGGAAGCGGTTTAAAACATTTCAATTTGATCATTATTTGCAATGTTCTACACTAATGTTAAAGAATGTAGGATTTTTTTTCCTGCCTCCTCACTATTAGGTAAATGCATATTTCATGCTTGCCGTTAATTATATCTCTGCCTTTAAGACGTTTCACAGTGTCAAAGCATCCGATAAAAAACAGGTGGGGTGTCATTAAGAGAGCGTTTTGATGGTGAGGGAGGGTTACGTTCGAGCTACACTCAGGTGTGAACAGGCCTCATCAGTGCCCCCGCAGTCTTGTGTGCAATGGAAGAAATGATCCCATTTGCCCTCACACAGGTGCGTTAAAGCTTCTATCAGCGCTCGGGCATGCCTTCGCCTCCCGCCCTTCCTCACATTTACATGAAAACCTCGCGTGCAGAAAGACAGGATTGCTTTGGGGCCTTTTAACGACTCTTGACAGAAATTCGATTAAGATTAATTCAAACCAAGCAAGCAATTTTTTAGGGCGAGGTTAGCAGCAATTGCTCTTCACATCATTGGCCACACAGTGGTCTGAATGAGCTCTAGTGACTGAGTTCTTTTTTTCCATATCACTTCCAGCGTTCTCACCACCCTAAAGAATCACCGCTGCTCCACCCCATTCTGCTAAAAGGTCATTAATAAACGGCTAATAACATTCGTGCCAGGTAGAGGAGCTTGGATGTTTTTTTCGTTCGTTTGCGGTGCGATCTATTCCATTTGGCCCCATTTAAGCAGGCAGGTCTTCTCTCAGGTTTGTTGGATTTGAGCATTAATCAGATGCTGAGAGGAGAGAGAAACATGGGGCGGGGGGGCGGGAGGGGGGGGCACCAGTGATTAGTATGCTGGCAAGGGCCCTGGGGCAAGTTGGCGGTAAACTCACACACATATATTCTTTCTGCTCTCCGTCTCGAGATTGATTTGAAAAGGTCATCTTTCATTCCAGAAAGCTACATCGTCCTTTTTTGCCTAATATGGATGTTCTGTCCTAAATGGATAATTCATAGTTTCCGCCACATTACCACCGCGCTGAGATGACGAGCGACGATAAGGGTTATATATTTTCCAGCCGTTCTTTCGTTGTCCTGTTGAGAACGTCCTCTTTGGCTGTGAGCTTATCTCTCACCTAAATCCTGTCCACTTTATTAACCTCTTGACAGGCTTCACAGTAGCAGATACCAAGCTGTGGACGGGCTGCCTGGGATGACGGATTCGCTGACAAAAGCCTGCAGTGTGCTGTGGAGAGGCAGTGCTGTTTGTTTTTAATTTGAAGTCGGCTTGGTCGCTGGTAGCGAATAAAAACTGACCCCGATATGGGATAGGCCTGCGCCATGAGCTTCCTCTGAGTCATTTGTCCATTAGTATGAAGAGCCAGAGGAGGGATGAGGAGGGTAAATATTTGTCTTGGCCGCGTGTTTACACTGTTTACACGCTTTGTCTTATGAGCACAGGGGGCCCTCCCTCACTCCTCCTCTCCCCTCCACCTCTCCACTCCTCTCCTCTCCCCTCTCTCACTCCTCTCCTCTCCTCCTCTCTCCCCTCCACCTCAACTCTCCTCTCCACTCCCTCAATCCTCGCCTCTCCTCCTCTCTCCCCTTCACCTCTCCCCTCCTCTCCTCCCCTCTCCTCTTCTCCACCATCAGCTTGAGTTTTCATCTTTTGCCCTCTCAGTCCCTAGGCAATGGACAAGACCCTTTGCACAGAGCCCAAAAATGCCAAGATTCATCAGATCACGTTACTACCCCAAGGTAGAGTCCTCATGTCATATGGATTTTGCATCTGATTCCAATCTTAATGCAAGGCATTAATGCGGATGACTCAGTTTTATCAGCAGCTGGTTAAGTTTCAGGGTGGCCTATTATGAACCAGGGCAAACAGCAACAGCTGGTGTTCACTTCTATTCAACGTGAGATCATCGCCAGGCTGTCATTATCTTTTCTGACACCTTAAGTTAACTCTCTATGGAATTGCCGCTTTTCAAGTGGTTTTGCCTTGCATCCATTTTGGCCCATGTTATAATTATTTTGCTTCATCCAGATGAACAACTCCTCGCAGCGAAAAAGCAATCCCCTACTGATTTGATGAAATCGCTCACATCAAAAAAACAACAAAGGATGCATTCATGGCAGATAACAGAATTAGAACTGAACTGTGGGGCATACAAATGAGCTGGGTGAAAACGGAGTTAAATTGAGCAGATGATTTACTCGCGTCTCGGTTTTGGAGAAGAAATTGGGTGTGGCAGACCCTTGCCCTTCTCATGTGGGATAACCTTTGATCTTCATAGAACATTTCTAAACTACACTTAAGCAAAAAAAAAAGATAGAAAGCAGATATACCCACATATTGAATGTCAGAGGTTAGATAGGATCTCGTCTGTGCTTTTCTTCTATAAACAAGGAGTCTCGGCTAGGCTCTTGGGATAGATATACAGACCAGCCATTCGTGGTTTAATTTCCTCTCTCATCGACATCTCAGCATTGCACATATTGGGTGACATGAACATTCGGAAAACATTCATTTTCCAGTGCAGGATAGACACACTGTGCAGCAGTAACCCACTGTGCTATACTGCAAAAGGTGTGTGTTGGTATTCAGTGGGTGTTGCAGTATTCAGGAAGATATTTTTATGCTCAGTATCACCCACATAAATTACCTGACTGTGTTTTCACCACTGTGAGCATACGTACATTTCCCCAGTTGTGAAAATCTAAAATAATTATCAAACAGGTTGACACAATTGTTTTTGGGGTTGGATCCAACTTAGTTTTGTTTCTGTGCCACGCTGCTCCTTCCACCCCTGGTTCCTTTTGTAGAGTTTTCAAGGCAAAATTCAAAAGTCGCCGCCGAGCGACGAATCGTTTCATCCCACTTCTAACAATTAGCAGAGGGAACGGAGGGGAACGGGGGGGAACGGAGACGGTGGCATTTTCAAGCACGCAGGAAGCCTTGGGCACTGATCTTCAACTTCGACTCTCAAGATCGACACAAAAGAGAAACAGGGAGGTCCACTGGGAGGCGGTGGGGTGGAGGTGGGGGCCGGTGGGGGGTATGAAGAGAGTCATTTGTCCTTCTATTACTGTAATTCCAGACCGGCTCTTCCCTTCAGGCATTGATCAATAGCGTAATGTCTGTTAGCTGCTTCACTCTCCATAATCAGACACAAAATGGTGCCAATTTTTTTTCTTCTTTTTTTTTTCTTTGATTTTTCAACAAAATTTCATTTTGTTTGGCTTTGAAGAATAACAAGGTTGTTAGTTGTAAAGGTTACATTGATTGATATCTCTCTTTTCTCGTCATCTCCACACACCCCACCCCTACCCGTGGATGAGGAATTCTCAGTAATGGAAGTCGCCCCACGCAAAGAATCGATTTGGGGGGAGAAGCAAGGGGATGAAGGGAACGCGCACATCTCTCTCTCTCTCTCTCTCTTACTCTCCCTCTATTTTCTACCTTTCTTTCTTTTACTTTGTCATACCGTATGCTGGTAAGTGAGAGAGGGCTGACATGCACTCATATATGCACTGATACAAACGTTCACAACTTGTGTTGTGATTGCGTGGCACTTCAGATGGGTGAGAGGGAAGATCACTGATGAGGAGTACCTGATTCACCGACACACAACAGAAATGCCTGTGCTTTAAGTGGGGTGAGCTGGTACTATCAGACCACCTTCAGTCACAAAAAACAGGAGTATATATATTTATCTCTTTCCATTCGATGAAAATGATCTGACATGATAAGAGAAACCTGAACAGTGCCTCTTGTCTTGGGCCGGGGGGGGGGGGGGGGGGGGGACAGGATGAGGAAAAAACAGGATGAGGAAAGCATGATATTTTTCACATGGACTCAATATCACATTACATTTCCCCCCTGGAGGGTACAAGCCAATGAATTTGATCCAGGGGGGAGTCCTCCTTTGGTCCACCTGATTTCCCTGCCTCTCTTTCTCCAGGACCAGAGCTCAGAGAGAGAGAGAGAGAGCGAGAAAGAGGGAGAGAGAGAGACAGAGAAACTGACAAGCCATTACCTCTCCCTCCCTCTCTCAACCCCCTTCCCCCCCCCCCCCCCTTCCTGTCCCACCCCCCCCTGGGGTCCCTCTCCGTCAGCCTGTCCCTTTCCCTCCGCATCTCCTCCCTGCTCCAGACGCCGGCGGAGGGCCAGATGGTGTGTGTTACACTTGTTTTCCTGTTATTTATACACCGCGGCAAGACACACGTCCCTCCCAGATGTGAGCATCTATTTCCACAGCAGAGCGGCGCGGGGACATGGAGGAGGAGAGAAAAAAAAACAAAGTGGGTGAGAGTGGGAGACACAAACAAATGCCACCTATTACATTATCTGCGCAGCCCAGGCGCAGGATCTCATTTCCTCGCTGCTCTCCGGCGCTCGCAGCCACATAGGTGTGGGTGTCGCACGCCGGCCTAAATAAAGTTGTTATGATGGCTCAATAGCACAGCGCATTAGCCTCTGCTAGCGTGGCGATAGATCATTTTAATGCCGACTGGTGGGCTAGCGGTGAAGCTCCAGCGCTGGCACCATTAGCTCGCCCTCCCTCCCTCCCTCTAAATACCTCCCTCTAAATCCTGAGCCTCCCCCAGCCGAGCGTGTCATCTGGCCGCCGGCACTCTCCGCTAAAACCTGCTTCCTCTCTCTTTCTCTCTCTACTTCAGCACACCCAGGCCCCCGAGAAGGGCAATTTACACGTCTCTCGCTGTTGACAGTCCCCGAAATACGAGTTGCACGTTCACCCGTAAATCATCTGGCGTCGAAGTTAGCGTAGGGGGTTATGGGTTGGGGTTGGCGTGAAGTGGGTAAAATGAAATTACCTCCCCGCAGATATCTGCCAAGCCCCCAAGTCACCCTGTAGGGTAGGTGTCCAAGGAGGCCATGGGGTCTTTAAGCAGAAAGCGGTGGAGACGTTTCTGCAATGCTAACGAATGCACTCCACCTCGCCAACCTAACACACTCCCACTTGAGAACATGAGCCTATGCGTGAGGGGGGTCTGGTTTCATCATCTCAAGGGGCGGTTAAAATGCCCTTTCCCCCCCCACTGGCAGGGGGTCCACTCATCTCTCATCAGCAACAATAGCCAGCAAGGGCACAATCTCCATCAGCCCTGCACGCAGAGCCAGCCAGCCACCCGCCATCTTCTCCAGGCATCTGAATCACAGTCAGAACTCTGGTGATTACTCACACCATGGAATTAGGAGGAGGAGGAGGAGGAGGAGGAGGAGGAGAGGAGGAAGAGGACATGGGGACGGTGAGTGAGTGAGTGAGTGAGGGAGAGAGGACACAAGGCACTCGGGGCACTTCGCCTACTTTGGCTCTCCTGCTGCTCGGGTTCCACTCAGCTGATGCTTTACCCCCCGCGGTGTGATACTTAGAAGAGCTAAGCTTCACCGTGCAGGGAAGGGAGTGTGTGTGTGTGTGTGTGTGTGTGTGTGTGTGTATGTGTGTGTGTATATGTGTGTGTGTGTGTGTTAGAGAGAGAAAAAGAGAAAGAGAGAGAGAGAGAGAGAAGATTGTATGTGTGAAAGAGAGACAGGGAGAGGGGGGGGGGGAGATAAAGAGAGTTGGAAAAGCGAATGTCACAAGCTTAGTCATCATCGAAAATATGCCATTTAAACCTCTAATCCTGCACATTATACCACTTCCCCACTTATTTGAAGAGATTTCTCTGGCGCAAAAGAGTGAAGCGTGTGGTATTTGAGGAGGTTTGTCAGCCCTTACCAAATGTCACGCTATTCATTTAATCAAACCTTACCATGACATTACAGCTCCCGGTGGCTTTGGAGAGCCAGTAATTATGGAAATCCAGAGTGTGATACAGGAGGCCATTCTGACACACTGTCTCACACTTAAGAGACGGTGCGGACAGTTGAGCACAACGCTATACGTACATTTCATCTAGGCTTACACCCTGGCTTCCTCACTTGAATTATTGGCACCCTGTACGAAGGCCTCAGGAACGGAACGAGGCAGCACACAGACGACGGTGAATTAGTTGATGGCATGAAGCACAAAGGCACTGGATCAAATAAGTGGGAGATACTGGCATACCATGGGGAGCTCCGTTCTAATGGTGTGCAGAAATGGCTTTAAGTTGCTGTCATTGTTGACCCTTGGAATGATTCAAAACCACTAATATTTTGTTCTCCTCAAGAGTAGTGCAACTCCATTCAGCGAGTCAATGAGGGACTGTGTATAATGTGAATCATATACTTAAGCAATATAGTACGAGTGCGAGTGGGGTAGGTAAGGGATATTCCCACGGGTGGTGTTCGGCCGTAGCCACGAGGCCGGAGGCCGAGTGGCGCAGGCAACAACACCCGTGGGAATATCCCTTACCTACCCCACTCGCACGAGTACTATATTGCTTTTATAAAACAATTTTATAGTCAACCAATTAACATTTAAACACGAAGTTATTGATTCAAAAATGTTTATTTCGCCATTGTTTCTCCGCAACAAAAAATAGTTCCATTGTCAACGTCTTTTGGAATAGAACTTTGAATTAACGGTTATCGCTTAATTGTATCAACGTGCTATAGAATGTTTCATCGAGGAGTGATTTATTATTAGCTGTGAAAAGTCCGAGTTGGGATGTCCTGGGATATTCCAACTCATGGAACGTCTCTTGTCCAATCAGAAACAGCTAAATAATTCAATAGAACCCAATTGTTTTATAATGTAGCACACAGGGAGTGCATAAAACCTGACAATTAATTCAATTGTTACAGGCACATGGTATTTAACCCCCCACATCCACACAGTGAATTTCTCCCGATCCAGTGATGATTACAGATCATGAACTCCAGCGATGATTACAGATCTAGAACTCCTGTACACGTTATCATTCCCTCCATACAGCGGAACTACAGAGTGGGAGTAGCTTTCTGATGTACAGACGTTATTAATACTTTAACCTGCAAGGGAGCTGTGCTCTCCCAGAGATCCGTGCATGTGTTTTTGCCAATGTTAATGTGTAGTTCATAGTGTTGAATGTTCCATTCAAGCTTGTTCTGGTGTTCCCTAGCGTGTGTTGATGCCAGTGTGTGTTTCCGTTCGCCTTTCTATGTTAGGTTTCCTTGTGTTTTAGCGTCTTGACTACCTTTACCCAATGTGGTGTGTCTGCGTATAAGATGTCTGCTTTCCTCGAGTACTGAGTGATGTATGAACGGTAAGTACAATTAACGTTAAATTAACGTTCAATCTAGATCTGTACTAATATCACATTGTTAATATATTTACTATTGCTTTTAGTTTGAAAGCCTTTTTAGAACCATAATTTATGCATAGAGTTTAACAAAGCTATTTGGCCAAATTGTTATTGAAAAAAAAACAGACACATTTACCCATTAAATGCAGCATGGCAAATGGAAAAGACCATTACTGCCAATCAAACGATTGCCATAAAAAACAAAGCTTTAAACACCATATGTTAATTTAAACCGTTGTTAAGGCATAGAGTTTCCCAGTTTCCCCTTGAACAAGCTGTCGCCAAGAATAGTCTGCCTCCAGATCACTGATTCCATCAAGAACAAACACACACACGCGCACACAGACACACACACACACGTGCGCGCGCACACACACATGTCCAACACCTGCAGGGTCTGACACAGGCATCCTCGCTCCTCGAGCGAAACATCTGCTGCGGGTTTTTTTTTTTTTTAAGGAAGACGTGGCAAGTCCTGGTCCGCGCATTTCAAATGACGTGACTTGCTGCGTGGGGACCGGTGTCGGAAAGAGTGACTGCAAATTACAGGCGGCTTGATTACTCATCAAGGACGCAGGCTCTACGCCGCTCGCGCGCTCAGGGGGGAGCTGACCCGTGCGCCGGGAGCAGACAATCACGGGGCTTCCACAGCTGTTGGACGAGGCGTTTGATCCGGGGGATATGACTGGTTCATTAAGGAGACGCATCTCATTATTTGCCAGCACACATACCGATGCATGTGTAGGGTATGTGTGCGCACATAGACGCTGATGTATGCAGTGTTGATCTGGAACATCTGAGCAAGAAACACCACCTATCTGAGCAGTCTTCTGAGAGAGATTAAGGAATGTCTGACTTTTTTTTTTCTTCAAGTTTGCACAGAATCAAGATGTGAACATGTGTCTTATACTGTATAAACTGGTGGATTTGTCATCATGACAAAGTAGGAAGTGTCTACAGCACTGGTATGTGTCCCCAAAGACTACTGCAAACTCTGGAGGTCCTCCATTGGCCTGTAATCTTGATGTCAAAATAAATAAATAAATGAAACCATAACCATTACACATCCAAAGGGGAACTGTGGTTAGTTAAGCCTTGCAGGCTCTCTTCCTGTTGAGTACAGTACATCACATCCATGTCTATAATCGCAGTAACTAACACCCTCAAGCGTCTTGTCATCTGACATCTTCCCCCTTCCAAAAAATCTGCCAAATGTCATATAAAGCAAATGCTTTGGACTGGTACGCTATAGTAAAAAAAAAAAAAAGAAGGTAGGCCAAGCAATGATTTCTGCATTAACAAGCACCCCGTGGACATGCCTCTGTTGACAGGCGGCGGCTGGTGATGTTCATGCGCTGTGAAATGAAGTCGGGGGCCCAAAAATAGAGCAGGGTCTTGTTAAGGAGAGGTTAAATGATTGAACCCGTATCTGCAGAGCTCCACGGCGAGCACCTCCACTTCATCACCATATTCATGAGGCCCGTGGCCTCGTTTGGGGTCCCCCTCTGGCTGGTGATGCTGGGAGTTTGGGAAGGACAGGAGGCGGGTGTGTGGTGGGGATTGGGGGTGTGGGTGTGGGGGTGTCAGTATGTGTGGAACCATGGGTTCAATCAGGCTCGGAATGCCCCTTCCCTGCCCGGGGGAGATGGGAGGAGAGACTCCGTTCCATCCCTCCTTGCCCTGCGGCTTCAACCCTTCAGCTGTCCTCACTGTTTCAACTTTGGAGGAACAAGACAGCCTGTTAAGTTAAGTTTCCTTTCCCAACTTAAGTTTGAGGACAGTCTTGCACTTCACGCATTGTATATTGTCTGTATATTACTTTTATGTTGTTTATTGTTTTACATTGTCTTGTGAGACATCCTAATAATCAAAGTCAGATTCCCTGTATGTGCGTGTCGATAAAGCTGATTCTATCTTTGAGAAAGATGGATAGACTGGTGGCCGTTCCTTACCAGGTGTGCCCTTGTGAACAACAGGACATAATATTTCTACTGTTTTACTCACTCCACCTTCCACACCTCCTCCCACTAGTCCACTAGCTGAGAGGTGGTAAGGGGTTTGGGCATCAGGGTCCAGGGAGAGGTGGTAAGGGGTTTGGGCATCAGAGTGCAGTACAGAATCCCCCTCTCACAGCTCTGAAGCTCTAAACGGCTCTGAAGGTCGCTGTGTTCTTCACCCCTGGCTGACCTCAGCATTCCAATCTCCAACTCAATGAGCCAACCCAGCCTAGTTCTGTTAATGGAGTCTGGAATTATTGAGTGTTGTTTTATGTATGGGTTATTCCACCAGCCTCTACCATCTTTTCACTGGCTGGGTTTTTCGATCGTTGCCTATTGTTTTTGATGGCGTCCTAGATGGAAAACTAGATGCGGCCGACTCGCTCACCTAGTTTGCAGCAGGCAGCCTGCAAAGATGGCAGCACCAGCTGCTCCACTGATGGGCTGAATCTGCTCTTTTGCCTTTTTTTGACTGTTTGTTTTCAGCTTTTAATCTCCCCTGATCTGGCAGACCCAAAATGAACTGACAGCTATCTCAACAATATGATTACAATCATAGGTGAGGTAAAAAAAAATAAAAAAAATACAGTTCAAATGAAGGCAACCAAAGAGTGAAGTGACAGCCTCCGCAGACGTTGCTCACTATTAACTGAGTCATTTAGTCTGTGTGTCTCCTCCTCTGACAAGAGCTTTGAGTTCGGTGGGAAATTAAACGCTGCTTAGCTGGAGAGCATTGCTGTAAGTCATTGCCATGTCTGAGAATGTGAGCGTGCGTGTGTGAGTGGGCGCGTGCGTGGGGTAGAACAGGGAGAGCAATAGTTCGCCACACCATGTCTAGACTCCAGACGCAGATATGTTCTAACTCACCCTCATCTCCTGGAGCACCCGGTGGCGTCTGCAAGCCCACTGTGGGTTTCTCCCGGCTACAGTTCAGTTGACGGTGCGGTGACAGGTTGTTTGGAGCACCGGATGGACACAGTGACCCGATTCTGTCACGCTGTCTCTATTGGGTTTGACTGGCCAGAACATGTGTATTGTAGCTTGCGAGGCGCCGCCAATAAATCACTGTCTACTGATACAATACCACAATGTCAACTCTCGGGAAGGGATGGAATGATTAGTCTTGGCGCAGAGCTATTTCTGTCGGCTTTTGTGCGCGCGTGATGATTTGGAAGCAGAGATGGGAATTGAGATGCCTTTGTCCATTGTCCACTACTGGGGAAAAGTCTTGCCTTTGGTGAGATATTAAAAGTAATATTGAATAGGAAAGTAGATGTCGGAATGTTACTCATGAAGTGATTTAAATGCACTGCATGCAGTCAACGGTCCTGTACCGCTAACCCATGACGTGCAGCGACCGACAGCATCAATCAGGCCAGAGAGAGACGTAAATCATTAACATCTTACTGTCACTATCTTCTTTTCTACCACGTCAGCGCACCTATTGAAAAGTTGCCACTTGCAGATCGTTCAAAACATTGTTTATTTGAGTGATTACTGAGTGCAAGACAAGTCTGCTTCAATGCTGTCCCAAAAGCCAACTCCAAAGCTAATGCTGACTACTGTTGTTGACTATGTACACACCTACATGCATATACATACTGAGTAACACGTGACATGACAGAACTTTTTGGCTACCTTTTGGGAATTGTACAGTTCCACATCCAACCATGTTTGCTGTAATTTGAGGCGCTGGCCAAGTGATAGTGATAGAACCAAAATGCCTCGCCATCATCATCATTCATCCATCCATTATAATCAGAAGCTTCAATCCGATGTTACAGAGGTATTTTTGAGTCATCGTGTCCCTTTTGTGAACTGTCCTCTAAATACAGAGCCATCAGTCTTCCCAAAAAAATCTTGGAACACATTCTAGTTTCAAGGAGACCGTCTGTCCATTTCTCCAAGCTGACAAATGAATGGGAGCACAAATGACCTTTCTGTGTTTATTTTCTGACTCGGTAAGAGATCAGGGTGAAATGGCTTGTGCGCAGGTCAACCCCAGGTGTGGATTAATGAGCATGATGGATGAGGGAGAGCTCCACCTGCCATACCAAAGACATTTATCTGAGGAAGTTGAAATTCATTTCTCATGGTTTGTGTGTGTGTGTGTGTGAGGTGTGTGTGAGAGAGAGAGCGAGTTTGTGTGTGTGTTGGTATCTGTGTGTGAGAGAGAGCGAGTTTGTGTGTGTGTTGGTATGTGTGTGTGTGTGTGTGTGTGTGTGTGTGTGTGTGTGTGTGTGTGTGTGTGTGTGTGTGTGTGTGTGTGTGTGTGTGTGTTGGTATGTGTGAGTGTGTGTGTGTGTATTTTAAGAAAAAGTCGTCCCTCAGCATATTCAGCACATGAGTATGCTAAGAGAGTACTAACCACAAACCGTAATAAAAATAAACATGAGTGGGCTCTATTTCAGATGTAGAGGAGAGCATCGTGTGGGGGGGGGGGGGATAAAACATTAAAGAACATTAAAGTTATCAGACTCTGAAGCACATCTAAGAGAGCATGTTGTAAGCATAATGCATTCATAAAAATTTGAAAATGTGCCAAATACATAATAAATAGCTTCCAGAACCGAAGGAGAATGGCTTTACAGTTTCACTGTCTCTTAGTATGTCTGAGACTTCGGATCGATCGCTCCACTGACGTGCTTCATTAGTAACACGTTACATTTACCCACTGCTGATTTTGAAAGTTGTTGAATCCTCATGCAGAAGACTTATAAATATGTATCATGTAAGTAATATTTAATGGCCCCATCACACAATGTTGGTTCAAGTATAATTTGCTTATTTCTCAAACATAAGTTTCCAATTTCCTTTTCATTTCCTTCACAGCCATTCCTACTCAACCTGGGTGGTTGATTTATTTTATATTTTTCATGGGTTATACAATTTATTTATGATATTAAATGGGAAATTAAAGGAACCCATCTTGCATTACACTAACGACTTCCTATTTCAAACCCCTATGGAGTGTGAGAGCCTACTGGT
>NC_045164.1:21659131-21676631 GCF_900700415.2 Clupea harengus | reverse complement strand
TGGCCATGTTTGAAACGACATGACACAAAGACACAGCCAGGGATTAGTGTGAGACAAGCACTCAACTCTCCATTTCCACAACATCTCTCTGGCCATGTTTGAAACGACAGGACACAAAGACACAGCCAGGGATTAGTGTGAGACAAGCACTCAACTCTCCATTTCCACGACATCTCTCTATTGCCAAAAATAAACCCCAAATCCTAATAATTAAAAACAAATTGACACAAGGATGTCAAATGAGGGATCTAAATGTGGTTCTCCCCAGCACGGTTCACCAGCACCCCCACAGCCTCCGCCTTCTTGTGCGGAACGGAGAACACAGCGGCGGCTCTGGGGGGCCACGCCACAGAAGAGAGCAGCACACACACAGACACAGACACACACACACACACACACACACACACACACACAGACACACACACACAGACACACGCTTTGATTAAGAGCTCCAGCGCTTGTCAGGCGTTACTGTGAGCCTGACAAAAGTGATGAGAGCAAGTTGTCAAGTTATTCCAGGGAATTCCTGGATTCTTAGGCGGAATGAGAGAACAAAGGGCATCAAGTGGGATGCGCTTTCTGAGAGTTGATGTTGAAATAATATGAAAAGTCTTGGTGCTGACATCAACTCAGCGAGATACAGAGGAAGGGGAGACATGTTGGATTGCGTGAGCTACTGTGATTTGACTCTTTCAGAGCTAAACCTTGGACCCCTTTAAAAACCTAAGTCTAAAGATTCCAGCTTTTTTAACTTGACTTCCTCAATAACGCGTTCACTGCACCGCAGAACAGCACGCGGGCTTCTGCACACGCCCCGATAAGGTAACAGCCTTAACACGCTTTCATTCTTCAGATTCATCCTTCCTCACATCAGCCAAGTTAGACCTGGCTATGCAGCAATGCATTGTGTCACCGTGGATCAAAGTAAAGTGTGGTTAAAAAATGAACATGAGCTTCCTCTGGCTCCACTGCACTTGGCGGGGGGGGGGGGGGTCACCATGGTACCAGCCATAAACATACAACCCCCCAGGGGGAAACACAAATGCGAGCTGCACTTGATCTGTGATGATGCCAGACTGTTCTGTTCACCACCTCTTCAGTCTGCTCTCTGTCTGATATTCTGTTTGTCTGGAGAGGAGCAAAATAGTTGGTTCCTTATCGCAGTTCACTGCGATATAACAGTATGGTACATGACGTCAGTCATGGGGTACAAATCGAAGCATTTATCTATTCACGCCTGAAATGCCGCGAGATCTGTCAGCGCGCGCTCCTGGCCCCGCCTGCCAGGAGTACTATAATATCATTACGCGCCCTCAGATCTGCCTCTTTTGAAACTTCGCAAGACGGAGTGAACATCTCCGAGCATATCTCAAACGCTCTACCACAGTCAAAAGAGTTTTGTGTGCCTTCGCTCTCTACGGGTTGGTGAATTATCTGGGTTCCTTAACCCTCACTAGCTCAGGGCGCTACAAAATTCATTGGCTCGAATTCATTTTGAAAGTAGTGGCTGCTATCCTGGCTGCCTGGCTGGCTAAGTTTCTGACTAGCCTGCTAGCTTGCTAACAACGTGTTCGTTGCAGATAGTGTGCTTGTGTTTTAACATTCTTCTCTACTTTCAGATTGAAAAAAAGATGGCCAGACACTACCCCGACTGCGGTCACGTCCGTCCCAAGGGCGACCGCCACCGTCGGTGCGTGACCTGCCTAGGCAGGGACCACGCAGAGGGCGCGCTTTCGGGCAAAGCCCCTGTCTGTTCCATCTGTGCTAGCCTCCCGCTAGCTAAGGCTACCAGGCGCCTTGCGTTCTGGAAGCACAAGGACGCCGAGGAGACTGCATTGGTTCCATCCCGGGCTAACACCCCCGTAGGAATGAGTGCGTCTTCAGCCTTGGACTTGGTGAGCGTGAGCAGACGCCTTGCAGCGGCAGCTCCGCCCCCGGGTCTCTCCCCGTCTCCGCCGCCTGTCAGCCCTGGGGCTGCGGGCAGCGAGGCTGAGGAGCTTCAACCAAGCGGTGTCCAGCTCGAGCTGGACATCAGCCTGGATGATGATAGTCTGCTAGACTTCTCCGATGAGCACAGCTCAATCGCTGAAGCAATGCAGACGAGCCATGACATTAGGATGCGGGTGGAGACACCTCCTACCTCGTCTCGGCTCCTGGGCCAGCAACTCCACGAGGTTGCGCTGAGAGCAGCCAGCTGCCTCGGGCTCCCTCTCCCTCCCCCTCCCAGTGTGCGGTCCTCGCTGCTGGACGGGGAGTTTTATGCTGGCTCCGCCGCGTCAGTTCCCAGCTGCATCCCCTTTTTCGAGGAGGTGCACGAGGAACTGCAGGCGACATGGGCGATACCCTACTCGGGCCGAGCCCCGGTGCCGGGGTTCGCGCCCTACATGCAGCTCCACATGGCTAAGGAGAGGGGCTACCTCTCTTTTCCTCAGGTGGAGGATGCAGTAGCGGGCTACCTCTCGCCCGCATCCCCCACGATGCGTCTTGGCCAGAAGCCTCTCCTGCCCACGCGGGTGGGCAGACACCAGGCTCAGCTGGCAGAGAAGTCCTACTTGGCTGCAGGGCAGGCTGCCTGCACGACCAATACGGCTGCATTGCTACAGCGCTACCAGGAAAAGCTCCTGACTGAGCTTGCCTTGTCGCTGGGGGAAGATCACCCGTCTGTGGCAGAACTCCGTCGCGCGGCGGATCTGTCGCTCAGACTAACTCGGTGCACGTCACAGGCACTGGGGAGGGTGATGGGTGCCGCGGTGGCTACCCAGAGGTCTCTGTGGCTATCACTGGCTAAGCTGTCAGACAGAGAAAAAGCACCACTCCTCGACGCCCCGGTCTCTGTCCAGGGCGCCTTCGGGGAGGCAGTGGTCACAATGGCTGCCAAGTTCGAAGAACAGCAGAAGAGCAGAGAGGTATTCCAGGCTTGGATGCCTCGCTCTAGTGGCACGGGTGAGACGTCCTCCTCAGGACACACCACACCCGCACCGGGCCAGAAGAGAAGCGGGTTCCGCTCGCCAGCGCCTCCAGCAAAGGTATCCACCGGGCGAGGCTGGCAGAGACACCCCTTCCGCCCTCCAGCGCAGCCTGCAGCACAGCGACCAGCTGCACTCCGCTCGCCGCAGGCGAGGCAGAGGGAGACCTCAGGCTTCCTGATCGTGACAGTCAGCCACTCGTCACACAGGGGGGAGCGGTGGAGTCCACACCGCCTCCACAGAAATCAGCCCGTCGCTCACATGTGGAAATCATGTCCAGCTCAACGCAGTCACAGACAGGCATCGCAGAGTAGTGGTGTCCTCCAGATGCAGGAAAGCCCTGGCGATCTGGAGAACCCCCTGGTTTCTCGCCGCGTCGGGCACTATGGGCATAGTGTTGCGTCGCGTGGTGGTGACCACAGACGCTTCCACCAAAGGCTGGGGAGCTGTCTGCGAAGGGAGAGGCGTGAACGGTCTCTGGTCTGTGACAGAGGCCGCATCTCACATAAATGTGTTAGAGCTGCGAACAGTAGTCCTAGCTCTACAACACTTTCTGCCCAGGCTGAGTGGTCAGCATGTACTAGTGAGGACGGACAACACTGCGACCTTGGCGTATATAAATCGCCAGGGCGGAGTACGCTCCCCGTCATTACACCATTGGGCGACTCGCCTGCTCCTGTGGGCAGCGAGGCACGTCCTGTCCCTCAGGGCAGTTCATATACCAGGTCACCTCAACTACGGTGCGGACCTGTTATCGAGGGGCGATCCTCGAGCAGCAGACTGGTGCCTTCACCCACAAGTGATAGGTCAGATCTGGGTGCGTTTTTTCAAGGCGCAGGTGGACCTGTTCGCGAACAGGCAGAACACCTGCTGCCCGCTCTGGTTCTCGCTAGGGGGCGACGATCCCCCACTAGGCATAGACGCGCTGGGCCACCAGTGGCCAGCTCTACCCCTATATGCTTTTCCCCCGATCCCGCTCCTCCAGCAGGTGCTGTGCAGGATTGCGGACGAGGGCAGGGAATTGATATTGATAGCCCCCCACTGGCCCAACCAGCCGTGGGCGGCAGATCTGGTCAATATGTCAGTGCAGCAGCCTTGGGAG
Organism: Clupea harengus; assembly: GCF_900700415.2. NCBI lineage: Eukaryota > Metazoa > Chordata > Actinopteri > Clupeiformes > Clupeidae > Clupea > Clupea harengus. The sequence continues at coordinate 21,672,563 of NC_045164.1, read as the reverse complement.
CTGCCTCTACGCAGAGACCTCCTAACGCAGGCGCACAGGACAGTGTGGCACCCCCATCCGGAGTGGTGGCGTCTCAGAGCCTGGCACCTGAAAGGTGCAGGCTCATAGCGTCAGGCTTGTCAGACGCGGTGGTGGCTACAATACAGAGTGCCCGAGCTGTATCTACACGAGCTCTGTATACGCTGAAGTGGCGCAGTTTTGAGCGGTGGTGTGCTGCGCGTCAGCACGACCCCATTAACTGCGTGCTGGGCGTTATTCTAGAATTCCTACAGCAGTTGTTTGATGAGGGGAAGGCGGCTTCTACTCTCAAAGTGTACATGGCTGCCAAAAGGCAGACCGCTATCAAAACCTAGCCTCTCCCGTTGGATAGTAGAGGCTATCGTGTTGTCTTATAAGAGCTTGTCTTTAGATCCCCCGGAGAAGTTGCATGCGCACTCTACGCGGGGGGTCTCGTCTTCCTGGGCCTTACTAAAGGGCGTCTCAGTGGAAGATATTTGCAAAGCTGCAAGCTGGAGTTCTCGCCACACTTTCATTAGATTCTATATGTTAGATGTGGCTGAACCTAGTTTTCTTCATAGCGTTCTGCGGGCAGGCGATCTCTGAATCCCTTGAGAACGATATATATGATAAGTGTGTTCATTAGTGTCTACATGTTATGTTGCACATGAAACATCCCAGGGTTTTCTTACGGGCGCAGGATCACGGATCCCTGTCGCCTATGATAAAGGTGGCCCTGTTAAATTCATGGTGTTCTGCAGGCAAGCGATCTCTGAATCCCCTGACCTGACAACGATGTATATGATAAGTGTGTTCATCAGTGTCTACATGTTTGTTGCACATGAAACACTCCAGGGTGGTTTCCTACAGGCGCAGGATCGCGATCCTTGCCGCCTATGACAAAGGTTGCCCTGTAAATATGTTCACCGCCAGCGGCCGTATGAACCTCTATGAGGGCAAAGGCTTCAGTAGAGCTGGTGTGTGTAATTGGCTGCCACTGTATTATAACGCGGGAATGTATAGGGTCCCATACTGTTATATCGCAGTGAACTGCGATGAGGAACGTCTCGGTTACTTACGTAACCTCGGTTCCTTAAGCAGGAACCAGATATAACAAAGTTGGCGTGTACAGTGTTACCTTGGATTGATTGTCTTGCTCAGTTTCTTTCCAAGGCAGATCTGAGGGCGCGTAATGATATTATAGTACTCCTGGCAGGCGGGGCCAGGAGCGCGCGCTGACAGATCTCGCGGCCTTTCAGGCGTGAATAGATAAATGCTTCGATTTGTACCCCATGACTGACGTCATGTACCATACTGTTATATCTGGTTCCTGCTTAAGGAATCGAGGTTACGTAAGTAAACGAGACGTTCTCTTCGTTTCCCTACTGTTATTAACAAGGGGAAATGCTAGGGAAGTAATGTATCTGTCTAACTTTCCTTTTATACCCCCCCCCTCCCCCCTCCCTCTCTATCTCTCTCTCGTTCTCTCTCATGTCATGTCCTTCTCTTCCACTTTGCTCCCACTTCCCTTCTTTTGTCTGTTCCCTCTCCTCTCTGCCGCCCAATAGCTGTAATCATGCCGGGGTGGATGTAGCTCCGTCAGTGTAGTCCTCTGAGATGCCAGCGCTACGAGACAGAGGGTGTCGGCGGGGTTATTGCCTTCCCCAATCCCACCATTTCAGAAGATTACATGGTGTCAACGAGGCGAAGGTCTGGTGCACCATCAGAGATGCTGTCAGAGCCTGGCTAGGCGTTAGAGGCAAGACTATGTTCAATTTTTTTGACAAAGGAAAAAAAAACATTGTGCAAGTCAAAGGAGAAGTTTCCTTAGCTTCCTGGGGCAGCTTCCGTGGTTCATTTTATGCATGAAGCGAATCCTTCTCCTTTACATTCCTGATGAGAACATCAGAGCATACATTTGTAATAGCGAAAGCACTGGATCCAGTCTAATGGAAGTATTATAATAATAATATAATATAATAAGTAGAGTGGAAGTATTATAATAAAAGGGTAACTGAAGACATGATAATAATTGTACTTACATAAGCAGTGGTGTTGGAACAAGCTGGGGGTAGCACAGTGGATACATCTGCACCGTTTCTTCAGGGGAAGTTGGCAGAAGCACAAGATGCACAGAATTACACGGTACAAAATAACATTGATTGGCTGCGAGAGAGAACTACTGTTCCCCTAACAACACCCCTGAAATGTTCCACCGTGGATTACGTCTACCCTGAGCAAGCTGTGAAATCTCCCAGCGAAAGTGACCCCCCCACTAATTACCTGAACAGCAGTACAGTGTGAAACATGTAATCAGCCGTCCATTCAAAATCTCCCATTTGGTGTGCAAAACTCCCTTTGTGTGCTGCAGCCAGTACACATAAATCCCATTTGCCAGCAGGAGAAAACTCAGTTTATCATCTCGCTTGGAGACAGTGTATAAACTGCCCCACTGGAGATATCTTCGGAAGCAAACCACAGCATATTCATGACTGTAAGGACACCGGAAAGGGTTGTTATATCTGGCCCTATCTGCCTTTCTGTCACCTGCTAGCCCTTCAGAACATGTTTCCCTCGTACGGAGCAAACTATGATCCGAACCCAACAACCCAGAGCGAGGAGCTAATCCTCTGTTGAACACTGCGATAAATCAACTCGTTCTTGTAAGTGATAAGAGCTTCGTAGACTTCTAACGGTATTGCTGTCATTGCGGTAAGTGCTGTCAAACACAAAGTCAACAGAAGTGTGTGTACGCTCTGCGTGTGCGTGCGTATTACTGTCTTTCCCTTTATAGCTCGCATCATTGGTGTGATGCTAGTAAGTGGGGTGTGATTTGCAACACTTGTCACTGTGAACTTCAGATCGCCTCAACAGCTGCCTCAAGTTCTGCTTCCTGTTGCTCTGTAATCAGCACCAGAGACACACTGTGGGTCCTGATTTCCTTGATGGGCAACCTGGCTGGCAACATGCAGGGTCGATAGATTATATAGAAAAAGGATAGGATAGAATAGGATAGGATAGGATTATATAGAAAAAGGATAGGATAGGATAGAATTAAATAGAAAGAGGATAGGATAGGATAGGATAGGATAGGATTATATAGAAAATACTTGCTTACCGGAGCAGCGATGTGTGTGACAAAAATAATGCAAAGATACTTTTTTGTTTTTTAAGTTTTATTTATTTATTTATTTATTGAGTTATTTATTCCATGTGTGGTAAACCCAACCACTAACTCTGACCCTATCGCTAACCATACATTGTAGTCAATAGAGTTTCAACGGATAGTTGTTTATAATATAGTCTGTCAGAATGTAAAGACTGACCTGATTGCCAGACCCACTAATTACTTGTGTCCTGCCCTGTGTCGATAAAATGAGCAAATATATACGTATGCCTGCCTACTCTCACCGAGTGGATGCTGCTGCGGGAAGCTCGTTGTGCTATGAGATTAGGACTCTGGGATGGATAGGTCTGCCACTCAGTCAGCTACTTCACTCTGTAATACTCTCTCTCTCTCTCTCACACACACACACACACAGACAGAGACACACACACACACACACACAAAAGACAGAAGAGAGAGAATACAATTTAAAATATATTCTCTCTCTTCTTTCTTTTGGTCTCTATATATCACATACAGCCAATTTGTTTATCTCAGTCTCTAACACACAGTCCATTGTCCATGAACCAAAGTATAGTTTGCACATTGTGCTACATTAATGACAGAGGTTATGGAACACACACACACACACTCACACACACACACACACACACACACACACACACACACACACGTGGTCTAGCAGGATGTTTTTCTGTTTTATCCCTGAGTAGCTCTTTTAGTCTTAGTACCTTCCAAGGCCGAAAAAAAACTCTGATTTGAAACTGCAGTATAACAAGCATCCAATTAGGAACTATTTTGCCATTTCACAGTCTTGTCATCTCTAATGAAAAGGAAATCATTGACTGGATTTTATCGCCATAATGGGAGCTGGCTCTATATTTCTACAAGCACAGCACTCTCTCTTCTAACCTCAGTCTAGAGACAGTACATGAAAGAGAGTATTTTGTTCGAAAGTTCATAACTTTTCAGCCGACATGAATCTGGACAAGTGATGAGGGCCGGGGCGGTGCCGCTGCCTCCTCATCCACAGATCCGTCTGAGAAGCGTCGAAACGTCTGTTCAAAGCCCGAGCCCTCTGACTCTCCGTCTGAGCAGCGCCGGGACGTCTGTTCAAAGCCCCGAGCCCTTTGTCTCTCGGGCTGGACCGTGACGTGAAGGGAGAGGTTCTCCGCAGAAGGACCCATCGTGATCCCCTGTCTACGGCTAGCGGCGGAGGCACTCTTTTGAACAGACGTAACCTCGCAGGGTATATCATCCTTAGATGTTCGCAATAGGCGCTTTTCTACTGTAGGAACTCGCGGGCTCTTTTAGGGGGGTCGACACCTTTTAGGCAGTTTTCCACTGCAGGAACCGCCCCTGTAGGGCTGTTTTCAGGGGCAAAATAAGTACCTACTACAGGGTAGGTAAGTCTGAGCGCCCCTGACACTGTTGGGTAACGCTTACAATAATGGTTGACACTTATTGGTTATACTCAAGACAACTACAAGCGCCAGCAAGAATATTTTTACCAAACCTTACAGTGAATACAGCGAGTTAGCATGTTAGCATGTTAAGGTTACTATCACTGACTGAACAGCTTAAATGAATCAACAGTGGTGCTGGTAATTAATTACAGCTACCATGAAGCCATTTAGTCGAGTCTTATACGTTTTATAAGTCCAACTGTTGCCCAAGGTGCTACTTCTTCCATTAGTTAGGGAGTGTACTGGCTGTAGCCCTACACTGTACACAGAATTTTGGGAAAGCGACACTCCCTACCTTGAATGGATACAACCTCTGCCGTCTTGAAACCCATTTTTTACACAGTTTTTCAGAAATCATTCGTTTCATTTAGTTATAGTTTTGCGCTTTCTTCGGGTAAATTATTTTATTCCAGTTTACGAAAATGTCTCAAAACCATTAGTATTCGTCTTGGTGTTAGATTTAGTGTACTCGACCTTGGGGTAATCCTAATGTTGTCTAGAAATTCGAATTCGGTCTAATATTTCTGCTGCCGCTGAAAAAATGTCTCCTTATTTTGTAGTGATGGAACTGACATGGCAATTGAAGAGCAAAGGCTATCTGTCTAGTAGTTCCTGCACCACAATGGAAACAGAAAGGCTGAAAAGGACTATTAGGAGGTAATCAGTCGCGCCACCTGGGAAGTGCCCCGAAAGCGCGCTATGTCTGTGTCCTTGTCTGTCTGTCGGTCTCTCTCTATCTATCTTTGTCCACTGTTACCACGAGCTTTTGACATGCCTGAAGAAAATGAACGAACGCTATGATTTTCCCGCGAGGGGGAGCTTCAAAACAGTTTTCATTTGCTGTCTGCAGAGCAAGCCCCTCATGTTTGAGTTGATCTGAAATGCTAGCAGGTATACGGTGAGGGGGTGGGGTGATGTGCGTGGCTTTTTGTGGTTAGGGATGAATCAAGCACTCTCGGGGTGCCAGATGAAAGAAAGAATAACAGCCTGCGCGCTTATTCAATCCGACGTCCCGGGGTCAAGTTCGGTGTGCGAGGTAAATACAGATACAGTCTGCCTCCCGGTCGTCTGAACGCTCCACTCTTTGTTTTAAGGGGCTTTCCCTGTCGTTTACTGCCAGTCGGGAAACAGGTTGTTATTAGCAGGGAGGTGATGAATGAAAAAGCTGTTTGATCGCCGCTAAGTTAATCTGTCTTTATTGCTGCTGAGGGGGGGAAAGGGCTGACAGAGGCAGAAAAGTACAAGTCGATTAAGGCCTCAGTCATCCTATGGCCCTATAAAGCAATATACACACACACACACACACAGACACACATGCACACACACACACACACACACACACACACACACACACACACAAGCATGAAACAGACACAGTGTGCAAACTTCCCAGTGAAAACAAGCACATAGGCACAACTGTAAACTTTGGGTGAATACACACACACACGCACACACACAGGCACAAACACACACACACACATACACAAACCCAAGCACACACACATCACAGACACAGGAGCGGGAAGCTACCGTTACCCCTCCAATCAATCCAGCAATTACCGCAAGGTCCATAAAGCACTCTATCCCCTCAGTAATAAGATCTAGCTGAACGGCTTTTCCACATCAAGGATTCTGCCTCTCTAATCACGCAAAGGTATATAGCCTCCTACTGTTGAATAAGTACGCCACACTAATTATCAACTGACAATGATTTCATAAGTCAGGCTCATTATGAAGCCTGATTGTTTGGCCTTCTCCTTCATGTGCTTGGACACCTGCCCCAGAGTATAAGAAAAGAAAAGATAATTAGCAGCGACTTTGTAAAATGTGAAGAGTAGGCACATCGGACGCCAAAACATAATGTGCAAAAAAAAAGGAAGACACTTTGCGAGAGTTTTTTCTCTGGAAAGCTTGCACATTTGACTGAGCAATTTATTACTGCCAATCCCACGTCTTTTTAATGACTTTAAATGTTTTGACTTTCTACCCACCCACCCACACGCTGCGCACATCTTATTCAGCGAGGAAGTTCCAGGAAAAAAAAAAAAAAAATCAGACGTGAAGTTCCAGCCAAGTCAATATCACCACAGTGAGCCTTCAATGAAAGTTGGAATTCAATAGTTAACTGGATGCTGAGCTGTTTCTTCTTCCTGTGTTTATCGCTGTGTCATGTTCTCTCTGAGGCCTCCCTCTTATCTTTGGTGAGGGAATAGAAAAAAATGTGCTGCCTTCTTTGGCTGCCATGGAGGCGACCAGTCAGAAGTGTAGAATTGTCCTCTAATGATAACAATAAATTAGCTTCCTCCGCTCTACTGGAGCTGTAAATAATTAATTGGTTTGTTCAGGGGGGAGTCGGTTTTGCATGACTGCATCACTTCCTGCTCCAGACTTGGGGCTCGGATGCTGCCTCATCAGCTGTCGCTGCACTTAAGTGCCATGCAGAAAAATGAGCTTGATTTGGCCACGTCTGGAGATGAATCAACACATTTTGAACTCAGCCAAAGTGGAATGTGAGAGGAAACTGTCTGGCCAGTAACAGTGACGATCAGCAGGGGTTTGGATTGCATTGGATTGCATTGTGGATATGCCAGTTTAGTGTCTATACATTGTGGATATGCCAGTTTAGTGTCTATACATTGTGGATATGCCAGTTTAATGTCTATACATTGTGGATATGCCAGTTTAGTGTCTATACATTGTGGATATGCCAGTTTAATGTCTATACATTGTGGATAAGCCAGTTTAATGTGTATACATTGTAAATTGTGTTCAAGTGGATTTAGACATTGGTACTTTTGTACATTTATACATAAATCAGGGCTGCTGTAATTGTGTAAATGAAGCTATCTGTCTTCCATATTTGAAAGTCAACACAGACAACCTATTCTGACGTTATTCAGAGCAAATCTGGGATTCTGCTCGGATCTGTAATCACCAACCAAAATGGTTTTCCAGTCCACTTAAATTGACCAATCAGGAAAGGTCCAAAGAGACAGATATTACCGCCTGCAAGCCATTTTTATAATGAAAGGGGGTGGGATGGTGCTATCATGGCAGCCAGATGGAAAGTGGGAAGAATAGCCAATGTCAACAACAGAAGTTGCACTGTTGTATGACTGGTGCTATAAGAATGTATGAAATACAATTTTCAAAAGTGTGTGTGTGTGTCTATGTGTGTGCGTGTGTGTGTGTGTGTGTGTGTATGTGTGTGTGTGTGTGTGTGTGCGTGTGTGTTTGTGTGCGTGCGTGTGTGTGTGTGTGTGTGTTTGCATGTGTCTATATGTGTGTATTCTGTTGTCACTATAGTGATGTCTGAGTAAAGCTGAGAAAAGATGACACCATTGGGACCTCAAAGACAGCCAGAAAGGAGAAAAGTGACGACGCCTGAGAATAACGATGCAATGAGTAAACGTCCAATTGGGAAGGGGGGGCATGATGTGTGTGTTAAATCTAATTTCAGCAAAGCTGTTCTGTCCCACTCAATAAAACCAGCGAGTTCCTTCCAGAGAGAAAGACGTGGGGTGATTTAATTTAGACTTAGAGCTGTGCTGTGGTCTTTATGAATAAACATGTCCAGGCATTAGTCCTGGGTTTGGGTATTTCACTCAGAAACCATGAAAGCCATTGCAAAATCCCAGGATTATTCCATTGAGGGAAAAAACAGGCTTGGACAGACTGGGGACCAAGCAAACACAACCGTCTGAGAGCAAACATTAGCACCTCTCTGTGCAAAGTCTGACAATAATGCATGGTTTTAATTTACGGCCATTACTATTTAATAGTTACACAACACTCAGGTGGCTTTTAGGTTCCTCCTACACATAAAGTCTTGTGCTTATTGCATTTCCACAAGTTTATTTAAACCCAGGACTTAGGTTCCTCCCACCACCTTGCTGCTTACCTGGTAATGGGCTCTATTCCCTGGGAAGAGGTATTGATTAAATGCATGCATTCACTGTAGTGTAAGCAACTTCAGATAAGTGAGTGTGACTAACATAGCTAAATGGAAATTCCTCTGAGATAAACTTTTGTTTACCCATTAAATTCATATAGCTGAGCTGTTTGGCTGATCCGTCAAAACACCAAAGCGCCAAAGTGATGGATGATTAAAAAGGTTCCAGTGTGTACTAGAAAGGGGGTTCCCCCCTGGGAGGAGTTAAAGAACCCTGCACCTGCTGTTAGATGCTGTTTTCCCAGTGTCAGAACCCATTGCCGTGATCTCGCCGCAGAGGACAAAGGGAGGCCGAGTCGGAACCTGCGAGCTGATCTGTGGTCAGCCGTCCCCGACGCTGTCACCACAATCAGTGTGTCAATGAATGCCACCAGACAAGCAGACGGGCCCAGTGAGGGCAACCACAGGCATCCTCTCATCAATAATATAGTCGTGCCTCCTTCTTTCCCTCAGTTTCTCCCTCTCTCTCTCTCTCTCTCTCTTTCCCTCCCTGTCTCTCTCTCTTTCCCTCCCCCTCTCTCTCTCTTTCTCTCCATCTCTTTCCCTCTCTTTCTCCCCCTCACCTCTCTCTCTTTCCCTCCATTTCTACCCCCTCTCTCTCTTTCCCTCCATTTCTCCCCCCCTCTCTTTCTTTCCCTTTCTCTCTCTCCCCCCCTCTCTTTCTCTCCCTCTCCGCCCCCCTCCCTCTCTCCCTCCCTGTCTTCCATATTTGATCTATCCTCTATCTCATCTTCCTCTGTGCCCTTCTGCTCCGCTGTGTTTTTTTACATCATAATAATGGGCTTGCAGATTGCAGGTGTTGGATTGAAGGGGACAATAGCGCGCCAGACTAGTCTCTCTTTCTCTCTTTCAGCGACACAAACAGCGGAAGAAACGCTGGCATGATGGATTCTAAAAATACGGCGCTACTCTCAGTCCTCTCCTGTGTAATAATGGGTGTGTGGGAGGATGGAGCAGAGGAGGTGGAGATGGGTGAGAGGGGTGTCAGAGGGAGAGGGTGAGAGGAAGAGAGGGAGGGAGAGAGAGAGGGAGAGAGAGAGAAAGAGAGAGAGACAGGGAGAGAGAGAGAGAGAGATAGAGAGAGGGAGATGGGTGTCAGAGGTAGAGGGAGAGAGGAAGAGGAGAAAAGAAAGGGAGGGATGGAGAGAGGCAGAGAGAGAAAGAGAGAGAGAGGGAGATGGGTAAGATGGGTGACAGAGGGAGAGAGGAAGAGAAGAAAAGGAAGGGAGGGAGGGAGAGAGAGAGAGAGAGAGGGAGAAAAGAACAGGATGAAGGGAAGAAGGCTATGAAAGCTCAAATATCATAATCACATTTTTTACGCGGGGGAAAGAAAACAATTAGGGTAAATGTCACATCTTTAACTTCCTTTTACATCTATGGCGGCGGAATCTCTCTACTCTCTGAAGCTTCTATCTCAGTGTCACACTATCGCTTTATCGCTTCTCCACGGATCAAAACTGTTTTATGAGGTACTAATCTCGCCCCAAAAAAATAGACAACTAGCAGATAAGCAGAAATGGATCCAACATGGCTTCAATGTGTCTGGCATAGATATTGCAGAGCAAATATAAATACGTCAATTTACAGAAAAAAAGTTTTAGTCAGAAGTATTTCTTTCGACGGTGCTAAAAACTTTGTCTTTGTAGAACCTCAACATGGACAGACGTGTGTAGTGAAAGCCAGTCAATGAATTCAAATGAATAACTCACCAGTTCACTCATTCATTCAGTCACTCGTTCATTCATTCATTCGTACAGCCTCACCCCCCCCCCCCCCTCCCCCCTTCTCTCTCTGTCCTTCTGTCATCCAGCTCAATTAACCTGAGCTCTCCTCCGTTTGCACTCTCGCCACTGGGCCATCACCTACCACTTTAACACCTCATCTGTCACCCATCACTCCTGCCTCATAAATTTTACAGCCACTGCCCCCCCCCCCCCCCCCCTCTCCCCCTCGCCCCTGGTACACCACCCTTAATTGTTTCCCTGACCTCAGCCTGAGAAAGACAGAAGCCGAAAAAACGACTGTAGCTCGAAATGAACATCACCGAGCCATTATATGCTCCTGGGAAACGATGTCCTTGAACACAAAAGCATAAAAGGATCGCCTGAGAAATGATGGCTTCTTATGCATTATCATTCTCTCAGTTTCAAACACAATGTTCCCAAACATCCAGGTTAGAGGTCAGTTCATGCTACTGTTTGTGCAGGTATTTCGTCGCCATTTTGCGGGATTTCAAGTAGATCAGCTAGTGGAACCGGTATATAATTCGCCAAGACACAACTTTCATGTGGCTAAAATTGCTGAAGTATTTTTCTTTTTAAGGCTCGATTCATCAGCTCTCACCAGTTCCCAAGTGTAATTCTCTTACTAGGAGAGAAAAAAAAAGAATCATTCCTCATGTAGACAGCAAGTGTGTGTGTTTGCTCACATCATAAAACACACATGCCTGTGGAATCACAAGAAAAGTACATTTGGCTCCTGGGCCCCGTGCCCCGTAATCTGCGGGGATTAAATAGTTGATTAATGAGGCCCTCCAGAGGGAGTCTGCTCAGTGAGGAGCCGACACAGTGAGACAGTATTGAGCAAAGGAAGGTGCGGGCTGGTGAAGCGGAGAGAGTGGAGAGAGCGTTAGTCGGGCTAAGTGAGCCCGACGTGAGACGATGAGCACTGTGCAACGCAGCGCAGGCAGCAAAGGCTTAATCACTCACAGAGAGTAAGATGAGGCAGACCTGTTGCTCTCTGTCTGGCTGGATGGTTGGTTGGTTGGTTGGTTGGTTGGTCGGTTAGTTGTTTGGCAGGAAAGCAGACACACACACTTGCAGGCAGCCTGCCTCTCCTTGTCCAGTGTGGGGAAGAGACGGAGAGCTGTGATTGCTGCAGCTGCAGGCAGATTGGATTCTTCAGGATGCGGCCGGCGAGCATTAATCAGGCTAGCAGTACGGCGGGCCTAAGTGGGCCATTACAGATAAAGGACCTGTCATGAGGAGTGGAGGGGTGCTGGGCAGGCCTGCATACGGAAGGTGTGTGTGTGTGTGTGTGTGTGTGTGTGTGTGTATGTGTGTGTGTGTGTGTGTGTGTGTGTGTGTGTTGGTGTGTGTGTGTGTGTGTGTCTGTTGATGACAGTGTGTCAACTGTGTGTGAATGTCTGCCTGTGTAAAGAGAGGCATTTCAGAAAGAGAGAAAGAGAGAGAGGTCAAGAAGTTCTGCAAAATAACGTCACCATTTTATCTAAAAGCGCCCAACCATTAGCAGGATGGGGAAAATGCCCAAGCAATTGTGTTCACTGTTCTCTTTAAAGGAGGCTGGGTTCAGCACAAGTTAGTATATCTGCTCTTTAAAGGAGGCAAGTTAGAATCTCTGCTTTTTAAAGGAGGCTGGGTTCAGCACAAGTTAGTATCTCTGCTCTTTAAATGAGGCTGGGTTCAGCACAAATTAGTGTCTCTGCTCTTTAAATGAGGCTTGGTTCAGCACAAGTAAGTATCTCTGCTCTTTAAAGGAGGCTGGGTTCAGCACAAGTTAAAGAAGGCTGGGTTCAGCACAAGTTAAAGAAGGCTGGGTTCAGCACAAGTTAAAGGAGGCTGGGTTCAGCACAAGTTAAAGGAGGCTGGGTTCAGCACAAGTTAGTATCTCTGCTGTTCAATGTGTTGACCAAGCAGCCAGAGGAAAGCCTTCGGCTGGTCATGTATGATACTGCTGAGGACGGGGGTTCTTCTGCACAGAGAGCCTCCAGAGATAAACACTCGTTGTGGGGTTTGAGAGATCAATGGACTGATCCCTCAAAAGACGGCCACACACTGGGCTGCTTTATCACCACGCCAGGAGTCCCGGCGTATCCCCATCCCTAAATGCTGGCGGACTCTGGGCCGGATCTGGGCCAGACGTGGCGCAGGGCAGGCAAGTCCACCCCAAATCCGGGACGAGTGCATTTCTAAAATCAGCAGGCATCAGTCTCAGCATTAGGAGGAGTGTGGGGGAAAGAAGATAAAAAATAAATAAATATATTAAGATAAAAAGTCCCAAGTAATAAGAAATGGAGAGAATCAGATTTATAATCCACTTTGAGCTGCCGTCTTAAAAGCCGACAAGAATGCAGCGGAACGTTCCGAGCACAGGCAGGTTCCTGTGGAGATCCATTAGCATATGTTTGCAGAGGCCATTGTTCTGAAAAATGGACCCATTTTGCAGGGCAATATTCTGAGTAATCACATTTTCATCTCCTTTGATGCATTGCATATTCAAGTGGAACCGACCTGCTGTTCTCAATGTAAATAAATCTTTGCAAAAAGTGTTGAGGATTTTACCCTCGTGCAGAGTTGGTCTAATGATATGGAAAAAATATGCAAGGGAAAGAAAAAAAAAACATACACATTGCCCACACTGGGACAGAAGAAAAGCTGGTACAATAAAAATGATCCTGTTCACTTTCTGTAGCTTCCTATGTGTTTCCATATAGTTAAGTGACTGCCATGTTTATCAAGATGGAAGACGCATACTGGATTCTTGTAAATTCTACTGTTACATAACCAAAATACTATGCTGAGTTCAATAAGAATGTCTTCATATGGCTGGTAATTATGTTTGTAATAAATAAAATTGATTTAGTTAAACTATTCTATTCATACATTTGTTAATTTAAGAATATGTGCGGTGTAAGCGCAGTGCGTAATAGGGCCGCTGCGGAAAGTGAGAGAATGAGCAAGAATTAAGTGAAATAACAAGAGATTTTCCATTCCAAGAAAAGTGTTATCTTGAATGATTATGTTTCTGGCAACAATAGACTAAAAAGTTTGTTGTATATCTTAAACTGAGTGAAAATGTAAGGAACTATAGTTTGTGGATGTGGCAGCTACACACTGATAGAGTGTAAAGCAGTACCTGTGAGTTAGGTTC
>NC_045164.1:21514131-21649131 GCF_900700415.2 Clupea harengus | reverse complement strand
GAGGTCAGGAGTGAGAGACCAGGAGTGAGAGGCTACAGGAGTGAGAGACCAGGAGTGAGAGGCCAGGAGTGAGAGGTCAGGAGTGAGACGCCAGGAGTGAGAGGTCAGGAGTGAGAGGCCAGGAGTGAGAGGCCAGGAGTGAGACGCTACAGGAGTGAGAGGTCAGGAGTGAGAGGCTACAGGAGTGAGAGGCTACAGGAGTGAGGGGCTACAGGAGTGAGAGGTCAGGAGTGAGGGGCTACAGGAGTGAGAGGCCAGGAGTGAGCGGTTAGGAGTGAGAGGCTACAGGAGTCAGAGGCCAGGAGTGAGGGGCTACAGGAGTGAGAGGTCAGGAGTGGGAGACCAGGAGTGAGAGGTCAGGAGTGAGAGGTCAGGAGTGATGGGCTACAGGAGTGAGGGGCTACAGGAGTGAGAGGCTACAGGAGTCAGAGGCCAGGAGTGAGACTACAGGAGTGAGAGGCTACAGGAGTGAGGGGCTACAGGAGTGAGGGGCTACAGGAGTGAGGGGCTACAGGGTTCTCTGCATCATTTACTGCGTGCCCTTTAGCACAGACAATTTAACAAGAATGTCTGGTTATGGGTATGGGTATGGGTATGGTATTTAGCAGATGGTTTTGACTTACAAAACATTAGAAAAACATTACACACACCAAAAGTATAAATTTAAAATACAAATTTAAAGCAATCAATTATTATTAACAATAACAATAACAGCAACAATAATAATAATAATAATACTAATTCCCAATATATCAAAACTATGTTTATATTTATAAAGCGTGCCTCATCCAAAATAACTAATTATACAGTTGATTTCTAAGTGCCAGTGGTCCCCTGTGGTAACCCGATGTCCTGGGGTTCCACTGGCACTCCACATGCTGATTATTATCATTTTACATCAGAGAATGCAGAACACAAGACCGGGCAGGCAAAAGAACAGATACAGTAATACAGTGTGTGTGTGTGCGTGTCCACCCGTGTTCGCGTGTGTGTGTGTGTGTGTGTGTGTGTGTGTGTGTGTGTGTGTGTGTGTTTGTGTGTGTGTGTGTCCACCCGTGTTCATGTGTGTGTGCATGTGTGTGTCCACCCATGTTCATGTGTGTGTGTGTGTGTGTGTGTGTGTGTGTGTGTGTTGAGGCAGCACGAGTAAGGAGTAGATGGAGAAAGTAAGATACCGAGAGAGACAGAGAAGGAGATGGTCGAGGTACCCGTGAGGAGGCGCCAAATTGATTTCCTCTGGGCTGCGTCCCGACCTGATTATTCCGCAGGCCTGACCTAGGACACAGCTAAGGCGATTAACATTACAAATCGTCTATTTAATTCCGAACGGGCGATAATTGTTGATCCGCTGTGTCCCTCTCGCAGGCCATAAATCTGCGGGCAGCAGCCTAAAGGAGGGTAATTGCAGACAGAGTGATGGCTCTCGCCCCTTCCTCCAGCCTAATGGCCGCTACGTTCAAATGAAGAACACACTGCCAGAGTTCCAATCACTTAAAACTTTTCTTAAATACACAGCATCTCTCTCACTCGTTCTCTTGTGTGCTCGCTCACTCTCTCTCTCTCTCTCTCTCTCACTCGTTCTTTTGTGTGCTCGCTCACTCTCTCTCTCTCTCTCTCTCACTCGTTCTCTTGTGTGCTCGCTCACTCTCTCTCTCTCTCTCTCTCTCACTCGTTCTCTTGTGTGCTCGCTCACTCTCTCTCTCTCTCTCTCTCTCTCACTCGTTCTCTTGTGTGCTCGCTCACTCTCTCTCTCTCTCTCTCTCTCTCACTCGTTCTCTTGTGTGCTCGCTCACTCTCTCTCTCTCTCTCTCTCTCTCACTCGTTCTCTTGTGTGCTCGCTCACTCTCTCTCTCTCTCGCTCCCTCTCTCTATCACCCCCTCCCTCTACTCTCATAAAGTGCAGCATATGAATGCGTTGCCAAGGCAATAACTATGACAGTAATATGAAAATGTAAAATGATAACAATAACAAATACAAGTCGCAAAAAACAATGAATTTAACAAGGGGGACATTAGAAAACAATATCCTCTGTGTAAAAATCCTGTAAGCATCCCTCAGACTACGGTAAGCATACTGAGTGGTGGATGAATGCAGTGGCCTCTCTCCCACTTACAGTATAGCCTACATATGAACTGTTTAGGAATCCATTCTGGTAAATATAGATTAATGTTGTTGCCTTTATTGAAGAAATACCCCCCCCCCCCCCCTCTCTTGGGCTCAGCAGTCTGCCATTGGCCAAATATAACAAATGTGCTCTTGGCAGCCGTGCTTTTGAGCTCCTGAGCCCGGGTTGGAGGACCTGCCCCTGCTGTACACAGGAGGACACATACATATATTCTCTTAAATACCGCCACAGGGAAGCTCTATGTCATCCTCTGCTGTAAACACACTTCTTAGGAAGTGGAGATATTCCATCTCGTATTTGAGCTACGTGATCAGGAACTGTTACCCTGTTCACCTTGGTTCCCGCCCACCCACCTCCTCCTTCCCCACCCCCACCCCCCCTCCCCCCCACACAGAGGCACACTTCCTCTAACTCCCATGCCACGACCCCATGCTGTAATTAACTCCCGTTAACGCCGATATTCACATCGGCTCTGACGGAATTCCCCCGGCCCATCTCTCGGCGGGATCGGGCGGAGGTGCGCTTCTCGTGTGCAATTACAAGGAACATTTCGCCTCCCCATCAGCGCATGACAAGAGTCATCAGTCACTCGGCCCCGCTGCTACCGCCGCTGCTGCCGCTGCCGCCGCTGTTCCCAGTTCATGAGAACGGCTTAGCGGCCAACCGTCAAATCCTCCCGCTCTCACATGCTATTACGAATGACTGATGTTGTAATCATCAATTTAGAGAGTCTTCTCTGCTATCTGACATCTAGATAATGAATGAAGTATAAATTCAACGTCTTTACTTAAAGCTACAGTACGTACGTTTTTATATTTACGTTTGCAGTGATTGCAGAAAATGTGGACATTTTACCAAAAGGTTTTGTGAATCCAGCTCATTGGATAACCTGAGTAGCTCTATAGTGATATTTCCCACTGACATATTCCTGGGAGGTTCTGCCTTTTAATCAATGAGGAGCTCAAAGTCGTGGTCAGTTTGTGGATGAGCTGGACAAAGCAGGGAGGTGGACGGAAGGGAAGATGGATTTGTGGGCATCTCATCTCATGACACAAACTGTTTCAAAAGTCATTAGAACAGTGATACACCTATCACGCATACAACAATGGCAGCCACAAAGCAAAATGGAAAAACAAACAGATGAAAAGCAGATCACCAGAGAGAGAAAGAGAGAGAGAGAGAGAGAGAGAGAGAGAGAGAGAGAGAGACAAAGAAAGAAAGAAAGGACATGGAACTTTGCAAATGCTATCTGAAAGGTCAGCATTCTGGGCTTCATTTATTCATTTTCAGTCAGTCTTTTCAAGTCGTCCGGCAAACAGCTGACGCACCAGCGTGGCTCAGACCCAGAGGACAACGGGAAGCGTCCGCTTCCGGGAGCGCGGGCCTCTCTGATCTAATGTCACCCTCTCCACGCCTCACGCACGCAAACTGCAAGCTCTGCCTTCAAGTCCCCCAGATTAATGCGTGTTAACAGAACACGTTTGAGGCGTGTTTGACTTTGATTCGCAGCTTTGAGTCAACTGGTGAGACTGATTGCTGAAATTACCACAGCATGGGTGATCGTTACAGGGTAGATAAGTGTGTGTGTGTGTGTATGAGAGAGAGTGTTTGTTTATTTCTGTTCCCTTGGAGGCAACATGCTATCCTATGCTTATAGATGAAATGGGCTTTCTGTCGTATTTCTCTTTCCTTGATGGTGGTGTACATGTTAACTTACATTATGTACAGTTTGAATGACTGAATAAAAGTCTATCTACAGTATACATCAAATACATCCATATACATATACGTTGCTCTCACAAGCCTACACAAAGGAAAGCACTGACTACCACTGACATGCCAATAAACACATGCACACCGGATCCAAAACACAGACGCACACACATATAATGTACACACAATTCATTTTTCATGTAACCCGTCCTGCGGCTACTCTGATGCCATCATAACCCGAACATTACCCGGCCCGATGCTGTGGTGTATAGAGTGTGGTTTATCACATCAAATTACCACAGCGATTCCTCAGACACAAGCCGTGGCCCCATCCTCTAATCTGACATCGAGTCTCAGGACGTATCTGTGTCGTGAATCACCCCCACCGGCAAGCCTGAGCTCGGTCTCATCTGTCTCGCATGTAAGCTGCTGGCTGACCTTGTCTCTGCCCCCAAGTTATGCTTTCATAACCGCTGGGGAGAAGAGGGGGGTGGGGGAGGGGGGAGGGGGATGGGGGTAAAATGATGAAGCCCATTTTTGCAAGGACGTTTTCAGATGGATGTATTTTTACCATCCCGCAGGCCTCTGAAACAGAGGGGAAAAAAAGAACAGGTGGGGTGAGATGAAGAGAGTCACGGGTGATACTGAGGCTTGGTGACGCTGCGCACCACACCCCCCCCCCCCCCCACTACACACCCTCCGACAGCAAACTTCCCTCCAGCACACCTCCCATGGAGGGTGTTTGGGTTGGGAGGTAAAATGGCGGATGACAAGGGTACACGCTTTGGCGTCGACCTCCGCTACCAGCACTTAATCAAGGGCTTCACACATACCTGCACTTACCCCTGGGGGGCCCCAGCCTGGTGGCAGTGCAGCTGGGGTGTCTTCACACCACCCTCCAGTAACCCCGCTCGCACTTAAGGCAGTGCAGTGCCCCAGGCTGTGTTGGCCCGCAGGTGCAGATGTTTTTAGCGGCTGGAGTTAACGCGCTAGCTAACGCTAGGAGATGTGCTAATCAGCAGCACGGCTGGATGTCGAGCGAGGGAGAGCAATGGAGGAGGGATAATGGGTCCTGTGTGTATTTTTAAACCTGCAATGACAGTGCTAGAGATGTAGAGATAGTTGCAGGGAGAAAGAGAGAAATTAGGGAGGGAGGGAGGGAGGGGTGGAATGAGTGAGAAAGAGGCTAGTAGTTAAGAATCATGCCCATGCATTTCATCAAATGCCTCCTGCTCATTATTTCTCCTAGCTCCTATCGACCACTTGGAGAGGGGGGGGTGGCTGGTGGCAACAAGTAACCCCACAGGCCCCTCTACCAATACTTCTCTCTCTCACTTGGACTCAATCCACACACAGATGCATTCTCAAGGGGAACGCCTGCCTACACTTAACCAGAAACTTCTGCTATCTATGCAAAAAGGTTCAACAGGGAAAAACACTTCTTTAAATATTTCCTATTCTGTACTTTTCCTCTCTCTCTCTCTCTATCATTATACCGTGACCTGTTAAAAAAAATCACATGTTAATGACTCCAGCTCATCAAGAATCAGTAGCGCAACCGTCTCACACTCTGTAGGCAGCAGGACTCACACCAGCGGCAGCTCTCTCTCTCTCTTTTTTTTTAACCTGCAGTGAATCCGCAAGCAGCAGGCTTCGGAGGTCCCCAGAGCACTGTGGATAGCCAGTGGGCCAAATCACCTCCGCAGAGGATATTCACCGGGCCCGTGGATGATTCCTACTGCACAGTCTTTCAATATAATAGTGCACTTACCAGGACACGCTGTAGGTACATATCCACACAGCTGTGCAAGCTGCTCCACACAAAAGCCCTCAGGTGCTGGCCAGCAATGTGCACACCTTTCTCATCAACACCTGGTCTCTTATTAGAACACCTTGGTCCTCCTGAAACTCTTGACCCAAGTCTCTATCAGCTAAATCCATCGAGTCTCCCGCCTGTCCCTTGTCTTACTGCTCTCCTGCTCTGGAATGACTGTTTCCATCTCTCTTGCCTGAAAAAGTAATTTTCTCTTCTCCACCTCCTCAACCCCCAGCTCTCTGCCCTTCAATTTGTGCCCCAAATGGTTGGTAACAAAAGGTAAAGAAAAAAAAACTTCCACCGGAGACCGTTTTTAGCTTTTGGCTAAAAGTGTTCTGTCCTGAGGACCCAATTTCAGTCTGGAAGAAACCGGCATCAACAAACTGTTATTTGTGGAAAATCGGTGAAAACTGTTTGCTTTTTTTGGGACGAATCTGGTAGCAGCCCTCAAGGATACCAGATTTCTTTTTTCCCCTCCAACAGGTGTACCTTTGAGGTTGACCATTCAATCATCTACTCGCTCTCTCAGCTCCAGAAACCGACCTACACAGGAAGCTGAGATGAGCAAAGACACACAAAGACAGATAAAGAACGACAGAGGGAGAACGACAGATGAAGAACGATAGACGGAGAGATGCAGAAAGAGTGAGACGAAGGGCCAAGAGACCTTTAGACTGACGCACAGAATGACGAGCAGAAAATGCGAGAGGCCATCAGCCGATAAAAATAGAAAGACAGACACAAGTCACCAGGCCCATCATGGATCTTGGTTCCTGTATTTAATGCTGACCCGATATTTTGTTATATTCGTATTATATTCGTATAGGTGTAAGAAGTTATTAAAGCTGACACATCCATATTGAAGAGGACAGAACCCTGCCATTCCTGAAGGGGTCAACAAAGCTTTGCTTTTTTTCCTTTCCTGCTTTTGTTCTTGGAGTTGAGAAAAGCACTCTAGGGCGCTGAGCCTGTTTATCACACGCGTTTGATGTTCTGACCTATTTAAAGAATAATGACAGTGTAAGTGTTTTTCTATTAAGAGCAAGCACAGCGCCTTGCTTCATCTCACACACACACACACACACACACACACACACACACACACACACACACACACACCAACCAACCCTAAGTAATGCATAAATCAACACATACGCAAACATACATATGCAAAAATATAACCAGCACATAAGCACACACATGCAAATATACACACATATTACCGTACAACACACACATTTAGTACTGTAGGCAGCTCTATAAATGCACTTGAGAACATCCAACACCTTCCTTGATATTTGATAGAATGAGAGCAAATCCTCCTGCCACTCGTTACTTATTAGTCCAGGCACTTGAGCTGTTGATCTGCTTTCATCTCCAGAAGACAGTACCCTCAAGACTCCAGCAATCAATATATATATATAAATAAATATGCTTATATGTATATATATATATATATACACTTTAAAAAATAATTCCCACAGAGAGTGAAAGACAGGGGGGCAAAGGGCTGCTTGGGTTCATCTTTGCCCTTCATCCAAGCCTGCTGAGAGACAATCAGTGCATTTGCCCATCCCAAGTAAGGGAGAAAACTCTTAAGATCTTAAGATATCCTGCTCAGGTCTTCTCCAGTACTGTTTCCATGAGTGGGATAGTCTGACAGTGTCTCCATAAGGTGCCCTTTCTAATGATGCACTCCATATGCACTCTGTGATATACTGTAGGTGATATATTATATATATAGGGGGCGTGCGGTTTTGGGTGGGTATATATTTTACATGACGTTCATGACCCCAGCTCTCATTACTGTAGTGGCATGTGTGGAGGCAGCACCGATCTTATGCATCCTTGAACGCATGTAGGACACCAAGAACAACCGCCACCTTTGAATAATGCAATGCTAATGCATTCACAAGCATCCATACAACTGTAAATAGACCTTGAGCGTTGTGCAACCACTGCTGTGCGGCAGTTATGGAAACGGTATGCACTCTAGCTCTGTGTATGAGTGTACTCACTGCATCGGCTCTATGGAATGAGGGGGGACGTACTGTTTGCCTTTTCATTCCAGTGGAGGACTTCAGTACGCGATCAGCATTCAGCCTGCATACTTACTTGGTAGTTGAGTCTGTCTATCACCCGGAGCAACAGCCCCTCTTCGGTCCCCATCTCAGGTGTGGTCAATATGTAGTCCACGTCATGGCCAAACTCCTTCCCCCTGCAGAGAAGACCGAACCCCAACATCACTCACAGAGAAGACCGAACCCGAGTATCACTCACAAACCCTGCATGCACAGCAACAACAGCCAGACTAACACAGGGCCCAAACACTGGATGTACTTAGTAACACTTGCTGGGTTAATCAAGAGAGAAGGCTCGTGTCTGGGCATAGGGATGCTGCCAGGGCATTGGTGTGTGTGTGTGTGGATAATGGCTTCCGGTGGATTTCTCCCATGTTCCAACAGCCAATTTGTCATGTGTCATTAGGTCCACCAGCCTGAGCTCTTCGAAGTCGTCTCAAGCTTTATGAGATCTCGGGCGCCTGTGCTTGGGATTATGGTAATAAAAGTGCCAGAGACTCCGCGGCAGAAAGCGACGCGCGAGAACAAATACTAAATCTGTTCATCCCAAGACAGGCGGGCCGTCAAAGTCACCCCCAACAACCCGATTTTGCTACTGTGACTGATGCATTGTTCCTCATATTTTGTGCTGCATTAAGATCAAGTCTGATTCAGAGTAAAAATGTAAAGAACAACCCACAAACAGAGAAGTGTGTGATCATTTGGTCTGCGTGTCATGTAATGCGCAGTAGGTGCTTCACTGAGCAGCATTTAAACTTGGGCATGTATCCTAACTAGCCTTCATTCCATTTGGATGCTGAATATGAGCTCTCTGCATGCTGCCGTCAGCTTCCACCGCTTTCCTCCTATTTGGCTCCGTTCATTTGTATTCCGCTCCTCTCAGAAGTCGTTTCCTATTTCCTCATTATGGTTTCCTTCATGAACGTTCCTCCCCGATCTAAATGTTCCTTAACCTGCATATAGTCATGTTTGTCTCTAACTCTACTAAGAGAACCTCACACACCCATTAAACACACACACACAAACACACACACACACACACACACACACACACACAAATACACACACAACAAAGCCCCCAGACACCCAACTCCCTTCCCACACCCACAGTGTGTGAATAAGTGAGAGAGGAGAGAGAGAGAGAGAGAGAGAGAGAGAGAGAGAGAGCGAGACAGAGACATTGCGCAATGTGTGCACAAACAACAAAGAAAGCAAACATACTCCTCTGCCTTTGATATGCAGAGCAAGCTATGGAGTTAGTGAAGCAGATATCCAAGAGAGAGGCCGAACTGAACTGCCTGAAACCCTGAAAGCTCAGGGAAGATGTTAATCAATCACTGTCTCCCCCCGAAGGCTCTGTGATTTCCTCCCAGACGTTTTTCTCGGGTCGGCCTCGCTGGCCTCTCACAGACCGTGGTGATAGTCTCCCCACAGGCACCGAGCCATATTCTCATCAGAACTTTCACTCCAGACAAAAAAAAAAAAAAAAAAAAAAAAAAGATATGGAAAAAAAAGAAAGAAAGAAAAACAGTGTTTAAAAATCATGGGAACCCATAAGAGTTTCAGAAGCTCAGATGGCACAAAAGAGGCCAGCTATGGCAGCAGACATGAAAGGGGCCCGAGGAATACCCCGATACAAAGAGAATCAACCCAGGCTGCTCAGGGAGGATTAAGGGCTAAACTGTCACACGTTTTTGATCCCGCCGGTCCTGAAGGAAGGCTAGCTGCTGCTGCCGCTGCCTCCACAACCTGGAGCCTAGGTGGGGCTCTGTGGAGCTAAGCTAAGCTAAGCTAAGCTAACCACCCTCCGCTGAAAAAAGCTGTGAATGCTGGGGTTGCTTTAGCGGGCCGATCGGCAGGCCTTTGATGGAAGTCCACGGGCGGAAAAGTGAATGGGTGCAGATCCTCACATCTCACGGTTAAGAGCACAGCAAAAGAGAGAACAAATGGCTCCAGTATCGCACCTACTATGGATGTAGAGCAGAGGTGCGTTTGATCTCAACCACCACTGCCACTGCAGTATAACAGTGCACGCTACAGGGCATTAACAAGGGAGAGTGAATGAGAGAGAGAGAGAGAGAGAGAGAAAAGTAGACAGGAAGAGAGGAGAAGCACTGTCTGTCAGTGGTCAGTGGAGGTCACAGCGGTATGGATGATTCAAAGGGGGTAAGAATGTGACTGTGGTCATTGCAATTCAGTCAGGCAGACTGGCTCTACAGGGTTCATTTAGCAGACTGAGGACAGAAAGTCAGTATAGTTGTATATAGTTCTATTCTGGTTGTATAGAATGTGCCTGTGAATTTAGATTATATGTTATTTATTCTTTGCAGCCATATACATTTTAAATTCTGGTATTTACAATTTATATATAGCAGTATATCTAATGGCAAACACCCACCCACAAACACACACACACACACACACACACACACACACACACACACACACACACACACACACACACACACACACACACACACACATATATATTTATATATACAGTATATATATATATATATAATTATTACATTACAATGGTTTAAAATTGTAATAGGTTTGATATATTGTTAAAATTGCTCTGCCAACAATTTCATGCATAAACCAAGGGCTTTCAGTTGTACCAAAATAACCCTGCATCGTTTTTACAGGAGTGAGACATTTATCTAAAAGCATTTTGAAAGCACAATGAAAACCAGACTCCTCACATCTGTCAGCTCTTCCGTTTGTGCAGAAGCTAAATCAAAGCTGTCGCACTTCTGTCGGCAGCTCGAAAAAAGAAAGTAGCCGAGGCCCGGGCGGAGAGAGGTTGCAAAAATTGGATGAGCATGAACGATATCATCAAACTTTGAGAGAGCATTCACCAAACAATAGCAGACTAAAAAAAAAAGTTCTGACTAGAAGAGACAGCATTGCAACAGCAACAGCAACAGCAGCGGCAGCAGGTTCCTGATGTCCCCGTTGGTGAATCACAGCAGATGTCCTTGTAATTAGCCTGCACATGATTGGCCCTCTTAAAACAGTCACTCTCCCCGGATAGATACCTCTGCACTGTGCTCATCCCCTCAAGTGTTTTATGCTGTTTCTTTTTCTTTCTTTTTTTTTAACATATGGAAACGTTAAAAATGGCATATTTATTTTGTATATTATTTCTAGGCTGCACATGAGTGTTAATTAGTGCAGTGTACAGTCCAACACTCTGACCGGAGCACGGTTTCGCGCTCGCTCCCATAAATAGATCTCGCATTTTAGATTCACCTTGCCTCACAGATGGAGCGCCACAACTTCCCCTCAGTGGACAGAGGTAGAGGGGGTCCAGCGACTAGGACGTGATGACAGGTTTCTAATTAGCACCAGCAAAGATGCTGAAGCTGACCCCAACGCAGGATTGCGAGGCACAAGGAGAAGACTCCCTCCAGGGCTCTATTTGCAGTACCGGCAGAAAAACAGCTGAAGTACACGACCAACGGGTTCGTCCTAAATAAGAGCGACGGTGGAATGACTGCTCATTCTAAATTAATAAACGTGTCATCTGCATAAATACGGTTTACATGCAGTCAATTTGGAAGGAAAGGGGGGGGGGCTTGTTATTCAAACGTGCGCCCGGTGAGTTAATTTGGAGTGAGAGCTCTATTAAAGCGAGCGTGGCAGCTTTTCACCAGGTACTGCTGGCATGGGGTTTTTAGTGGCTTGGCGCAGCGTATATTCCCTTCTCTAAATCAGCCCCAGTCAGCAAATAAGGGAAGGAAGAGAGAGAGAGAGAGAGGTAAGGGAGAGAGAGATAGACAGGGAGAGAGAGAGGGAGGGAGGGAGAGAGAGATAGAGAGGGAGAGAGAGAGAGGGAGGGAGGGAGGGAGGGAGAGAGAGATAGAGAGGGAGGGAGGGAGAGTGTTTGGAAGGGGAGGGCATCTGTGCCGTGAGTCTTCCTTCGCAGCAAGGTGATGTTTTTATCTCTAATGGTAGAGCCTGACAACTCAGTGTGATCATTTAGCATTAAGCACCACTCTCACATCCCCCTGCCACTTCTTCTAGCCGTCTGCCGCGTCTCTTAAGGAGGAGCAGATTGATGGACTTTTCAAACGGAGCCACCAGGCACGAGGGCAAAACAGCATCATTCGCTGAACCTACAAAGAATGTCATCTGTGTGGCAGCTACGGCTACCTGCTGGGCCTCCTTCTCAAAGCAGGGTGCGCCATATAGCCCCTGTTGCATGCGGGATAGGCCTAAATTATTAAGTGTTTTTTTTTTTGTGGTGCATATGAGCACAAATAAAATATACATGTTTATTCACAAGATGACAGGGCACAAACAACAGATGAATAATGCAGGGCTTTTGGAAATGTCCCCGTGTGCCGAGTACTGCACAAACACCTTTAAGTATGTGGGCTCTGCTCGCCAGAAATTATGGCTGTAAAAAAGAGAGATTCTGCAGCGATGCTCACTTTATGTCTGTGTGTTTTAATGGGCTTCCATTACCAGAAAGCCCGTTGAGACTGGATCTGAAAGTCTCAGGGACAAAATATGTATTTGTTGGTCAGCTTCCACTCAAACAGTCACAACTGGCTTATGTGTCACTACAAAAGATATTTTTAAAAGTCAACAGACTGCATTTTATGTCTTGTTTTTTTTCTTGCTTAAATACCCCATTATTTAGTGTCTGAAGCCAAAACTTCACTTGTCTGAAGCCACTGATGAATAAATTAAACAAACAGTGGCCAAAACAAGATGTAGTCTTCACAGTTACACTGATTTGTAGGAATTTTTATGGGTTTTTTTAACAGCCGGCTCTTGTATGCTTAATTAAGCATTATCAACAGACAAGGAGCAGGACAAACAAAAAAAGAGAGAGAGAATGAAAGTAAGACACAGAGAAGGAGACGAAAGAAGATCAAAGAAAAATAAATGATATGCAAAGGCATAATAAATCTCTCTAGAGTCTCTGTAACTTGCTAAACTCACAAAGTCACCATAACCCTCTCTAAATTACAGATGTCAGTTAGATGAGTTTTTAAAACAGTAAATTAACTTTTTAGTCTATGGATTTATGGACGTGACATTTGTCAGTGGATTATGTTCAATATATGAACATTTCTTAATAAACACCGTGCATCCCCCCTTTAGTAAAAAAAAAAAGTCGATAGGAGGAGGAAAAAGCAGCAGATGATTGGGAAACCCATGATGATGATCCTGAGGCGACTGGGAGTAAAGCGTAGTTTCCAGTGATGCCGTGCCGTCCTTTCGCACTCTGATGTGGCACAGACAGTTGTGCTTCCTATCTATTTTTAATCCTTTTCCTAAGCATCTCAAAGCCTTGTCACCCACCCGGCACAGCTGTCCCTTCAATAAAGCTAATGTCAGCTGCGTCAACAAATCCTCGACACGCTTTTCCAGTAAAGAAGAGCCGTGGCACTGAGCATTTTACAAGAACATGGACTCTTATTTCCAGAATTATTTTTTTTAAACCCTCTCTGCCTTTGAAGGGTGTTTTTAAAAAGAATGTTTGGCTTTGTGGGGATTGGGTTCACTGCCAAAGCTGAATGCCATCTGAATATTTGCAAGTAGCTTTGAAATTTAGTTAAAGGTTAGGCAGAGCAGAGATCGTTTCTCGGAGTCATCCAGAGAAAGCTGGGAATACGTCTTCGTGAGTGACCAGACAGCTTGGCCATGAAGGGGAGGCTTTGAGGATAAACGCCCCTAAAGTCTGGAGAAAAAATCATCAGACCAGTGAAAGCAGTGAGAGAGTTCGAGTCTCTTTTCAGGGCAATTAAATGTTTGTAGTCTAAAGAAATATCTTTTAAAGCACAAGATTGTTTGATAGACAGTGGGTTTACATAGAAAATGTTTCTAATCTGTAAAATGTTCATATAAATTGTTAATTTCAAAATGATGATTACACAGTAAAAAAGTAACACTTAACAATAAGGGTACAATTCATACACTTAAGTATTGCTTAACTAATAATGATTTAATGCATGAATTACTGCAAGATGTATCATGAATTTCTGTTGCTTACCATGAACTAAATCACTTTATGTTATTACCTCACACTTACTTCATCAACAATGAATTCTGTACTTCTGTTACTTCTTACAGTAATTGATATGAAATTAGCTGGATTCCATGCATCGGTAGCCTCACTCCCTGACCCCTTAAAACAGCTATCCGGAGTTCTGTTCCTAAACTAACAAGCTAACTACCTAAAAGGCATGCAAAAACCTTGCCAACACCACCAACAGCCCAGCTGACACTGATAGAAGCTTGCCACTACACTACCTGGTGTCTTTTGGCAGTATAGCTGGCAATGTCATGCGTGTGAAAGCTTTTCTTCCATTTTTGCAGGGTGTTCCATCCCGGAACACAGAACTACATAGGACATAATCTGGATGGCTAGTGGGAAAGACACAGGTGTTTATCTGTCCTTCACATGACCATATGCTATCAAAATGAATTTGAGGATGGTACCAAAACTAGTTGCCAATAAAACCATACCTCAAAAAGTGTCAAATTGTTGCCTAGTGTTACTTTAAGAGACGTGCCAGCAACAGATTTTAACCATGGGTTTTGATTTTTGAGTGACAGCTCAGTGCCCCTGGAACTTGTTCAGTGCAGCAAACGCAACAGATGATATTTTGTCCGACACAGACAGCGAATTTTGCTGGATTCCTACAAGATTAATAAAGTGAAAGCATTGATATATTATCTGTGTTGCACTAGACATTTTGTTGTGTTGAGTTAGAAGTAAAGTTAGGAAGTGCTGTGTTAATTTTTACCAAATAACGTTATCTAACGTTGACATGTTATCTATAACTATTGCTAGCTGAGCAGCTAAATGTTATTGTTCTCTCTCTCTGTGTGTGTGTGTGTGTGTGTGTGTGTGTGTGTGTGTGTGTGTGTGTGTGTGTGTGTGTGTGTGTGTGTGTGTGTGTGTGTGTGTGTGTGTATGTGTGTGTGTGTGTGCGTGAACTGAACGGGCACATGCAAAAGGATGCATTTGCCTGAGAGACATTCTGGCATTTTCAGACTCAAAATAGATGCTGCAAAGTAATCACGTCCTTGTCTGGTTTTGTCCAGTCATTTTCAGCTGACATTCATCATTAGTTCATGGTGAACAGGAATTCATGATACCTCTTGCATTAATTCATGTATGAAGCCACCATGAGTCATGCATTAGTTAGGCATTACTTAAGTGTACGAATTGTACCCTTATTGTAAAGTGTTACCGATTTTGCGAGAACACATTCAAATCTAAAAAGGGAAGTAAAGAAATGCAATGCAGTGTCTTAGAAGTACGTCATCTTGTTGACTTAAAGACTTCCACGTAGCCTTGACATGCTTTTCATCAAAGATCACTGCTAGCCAAAGACTATCCACTAGCCAAAGACTGTCCACTGAAGTTGGCTTTTCCTGATGTAGTCCCACAGTTTGTCTTTCAACCTTGAACCATCCACACACATATTCATCTATCAGACACCTTCCATTGTCTTGTTAGTGTGCTGGTTCAAAAGTCCCCTGGCCTAAATTAACTGGAAAACCCAATATCAAATATCCTGGCAGTGAACTAAGGAGCCATTTACACCCACCTTTAGTGGTCTTTCACACTAAAAACCTGTCCAGTCTCACACTCATGACAGTTATCTTCCTGTCCTGATTAACTCTCCATCTGCTTCTTGGAGATTCTTACTAAAAATAACTGCAACCAACTCCACCGCTCGACAAACTACACAACTGTTATGTGAATATCCTTCTTCTCCCTACAAAATGTTTCCCCTGTTCATTACTACCAACCTGTTCCATCTCCTTCCACATGCTGCCAAGTTGCATCTTTTTTTTTTCACACATTGAGACTCCTCATTCACCGGTAAACCTTTTACTTCCTTTTGGATCTGTACTCAACACACCTTAGGCACAGATTTCCCCTCCTTTAAGGGAATAGCAACATGGACACATGAAAAAACGGTAGCTGAATAACAGGACGTGGCATATGTGCATTTGGGCTGTTCGGTACACCAGCAGTCACCACAGGTGAAACATGCCATTGTGTTCGTTTTGACTGTGGGAATTTACATATGCAAATGTTGGGTTTTTTCATTGTTTACGTCTCTCCTGAATACAGGTCATGGGAATATGCCAGCTGTTCACACACACACACACAAACACAAAACAGCGGATTACCAAAGTAGAACTGAACATTGCAAAAGCTCTTCAGGGACTTCAACTCAAACACTTCATTAACAGAAAAAGAAAAATACAAAAACGTGAAGAAAAAAAACCCCATTGGCTAGATGCTACTTCTCATCTTTATCCTCGTAAACAAACCCAGAGCTAAACAGATGATTCACTGCGGCTTTGTTACTTCCAAACAAAGAGAGAGAGAGGAGAGAAAGTTTGAAAACACAGCCAGAAAATAACATCTTTGAAGTCCAGCGCTCAGACGTGCAGCAGGAACTATATCTTGGGTTATTTTAAATTGCGTCATTATGTCCACGCTACAACAGGGAGAGAGAAGAGAGAGAGAAAGAAGGAGCGAGACACCTCTGTCTTAGCCGTGTGCAAGTTCTGAAAAACAGTTTTGGCATCTGCATCTCTCCATATTTTGCCGTCACCTGCGGCAACAGGGGAGATGGCAGCAGTTGCATAGGGAGAGGTGTCTGCTGGATAAACAACAGAAGTTTGTCACTCCCACTGCAAGCTGAGGGGAAAAAAAGAAAACTGTTCCTGGCAGGCCAGCTTGCCACTGAATTATTTAAGATTAGCACCAGTAGTTGTGGCGAAACTTTTTGAATGGCTCTTCCTGAACCTTGTGCTCTAACAATAAGACTCAAAGCAGGTGAGCGAGTCCATCGTGATACGAAAGAGCACAAAGAGAACCATAACATTAGCAGTAGTAGGTGAACTAGCACAGAGGGCCCTCTGCTCCCCCCCGAGGCCATTTCTTGTGGCAGGGGCCTTGGATGTCATTGTCATTGGAGGATGCTTTTCCTTGCCATTTCATGTTATTATCAGATGAAGGTCGTGTGAGAACGCTTCTATTGCATGTCAGACAACACAGAGACTAGCTCTCTCATCCATGGTCAATTAAGGCCTTGGCCAGGAGTGGAATGGAATGGAGAGGAGAGGAGAGGAGAGGAGAGGAGAGGAGAGGAGAGGAGAGGAATGGTCTAGTGGATACAGGAAGACTGAAAGATTTAGTTTTTCTCTAAAAGGCATCGGGGCAGATTTTGTTGGGTCTTTGTTCTACTAAGTGGCGGATTGAAAGGCTTAGTGTTATTATGTTTTTTTTTTGTTAGAGGAAATGCAATTTCCGTACAGTCATACAACAATAGGCAGCCTTGCTTTTACATGAGCACACACATGCACACACACATACACAGACACAAAGAGTGTATCACAGGAGAAAGATCCCCAAAAGACCGAAGGCAGACCTTGAAAAGACTCTCTTTCTGACAACTCAAACAAAGCGCTTAAGTCTGAATGTTTAAAAATGTTGCTCTAGTGCTGAAAGATTTGCTGTCTTTTACCTGCGGAAGCCTCCTGTAAGGACCACAGAAGCATTAGGTGACATTTCTTGAACGGTCTCCTTGACGATGCGCCCGACTGCATGGGCCTCAGCTTTGGAGACTGGTCTGGTGATGTCAGCATAGTAAAGGAAACCTGCAAACAGCATCCAGTTACACTTAGAGCTCCAAGTCTTTGGATGGAAATGAGCAACAAGCCATTCTCACAATCAGTTCTGATTCCTTCTTTCAGGGAAGTAAGAAGTGATGGCAAGAGGGTTTGGCGGGGGGGATTAATTGGTACCTGCTAAGAAAAACAACTCTGAATATTTCCACTGCAAATGCAGCTTCGAAATATGCCACATTAACTTTATCTGACATGTGTAAATGTACTAAATGTACTACTAACTGCAGAGGTCATAACAAGCATTGTAATTAAAGATGTCATGGCATAACATGTCGACTTGACAACGATGTTTGAAAACTTTCTATGAGTGCCAGTGGGGATGAGAGTAATAAATATTCATGTCGGTGACTCAGTGTTCCCCCGTCAGTTGGTACGAGAGGCTTAGTTTGGTTTCACACCATTACATTTACAGTGCCAACAGTAAAGTGGTAATGATTAGCACAAATCCTCCGTTTAGGTCTCCGTTAATAAGTCCACGCTTTTAATTATTGGCAGCTCGCTAACTCTACCCAAACACAACCACCTCCGTCTTTTAGCTTTCAGCACTAAGGTTAGGCCTTCTAATGCATAGGTGAAAAACATTAATCACCCATTCAGACGAAGCCAGTCGAGCACTTCATTAAATCCACAACAGGCAGGAATTCCTAACACGGCTGCCTATATCTTCCATTCCACAAATATATTTAATCCAGTTCATTATCCCTACTAGTGTCTCCCACAGACACCCCATCCATTTTTCTCCACTTTCGACTACTCTCTGCAATCTTCCCCCCCAGACCAGAAATGAGTATGGTGTTGACGGGGATGCTCTGGCTCTTCCATCTCGCTGTGCCCACCTGTCCAGTCTTCCTGTCTAGCACATACTTCCATCGCCCATTCTACCTTCAGCATCCTGTCGCTTGTACTTCATCACAGAGAGGAAACAGTGGGCATTTCTGGGTTTGTTATGGTGTAGACCTTTCTTTCTTTCTTTCTTTCTTTCTAAAAAAACCTCCTCACAGTGTGTGAGTGATTACATTATCATCTTTAATGGTGAATAAGCTGCACTGGCTGGCCCAGGGAACATTGCAGTCAGCACTGGTAAGACTAAAAGAGGAGGTTTTATCTTTGGTTCTTTAAAGACTATGCTGGTCCACATGAGGACATGCTCCACTGATTCCCTCCACCAAGCAGCGCCTCCCTGTCATTATGGTACTCCAAACGAATGGAGACATCGCCAGCCACCCTGTCATTATAAACCTACACACACACACACACACACACACACACACACACACACACACACACACACACACACACACACACACACACACACACACGTCGGTACTCCAAACGAATGGAGACATCGCCAGCCACCCTGAGAGGAACTAGGCACTAGAAGAGCTCTAGGAAAACACTCAGTCCTGCACCAACACACAGACGGCATTTAGGCTCAGATCCTTTCGCTATGACATGAACAGATTTTCTCAAGACAGTATTTTCTGTTAAAATTAGTTTCATGACTGCATATATATATATATATATATATATTTATTTATTTATGAGTGCACAATTGATGGAACACTACTTCAATGCTGTTTTACAAAGGCATAAGTTGTTAAAAAGGTCATGTTTTTTTTTATTTTGTTTTTAAAAAGACTTGTTGTATGTGTTTTAAAAGTCAACTTAAAAAATAGATGCTAAAAATGTCAATTCTCGAAAATAATTCAGAAAAGGAGCAAACAAAGGCAGATTAAGGAAACGAAACCATCATAATTCACAGAATGATTTTGCAGGGAATGTGCCGACCTTTGTGTGGATGACCTTTTCACAGGCCTGATTGATGAGTGTGTGCGTTCGCCTCTCAGTCTGACACAAAAAAAGCGCTACCCTTTAGCTATTTGAGATGCCTTCTGTTTTTTCGCTGTCATCTCGCGGGTGTCACACGGGCCCCCATATGGCTACGCATGGCGCGCCAGTGGACCGTGTTAATAATCTAAAGGACACTGCTGCTGTTCTCTAAAATGAATCCCTCTCCCAAAGGATATAAACACCTAATGCAGATGGGAAGGAGACAGGCATCACGGAACACACTTCAACAAGGCTCCGACACACACTAAAAAAACCAAAAAGGGTACCTGTAACGTGTCCGACAGGCGAGCGTTTCTATCAGGCAGGAAGGCACACATGGTTTATGTCTCACTGTGGTGTGTCTCGCGAGTCGGTCTCGCGTGAGAGATTTCCCCCTGCTGCAGAGTCTCACCTGCCTGCTGCATTCTGTTCAGGTGGACGTGTGGCTCGGAGACGATCTCCTCCAGCGTGCGAAGGCCTCGCAGGTACCACTTCTCCGCCGTCTTGGGCCCCACGCCAAACACACTTGTGAAAAGCTTCCATGCGGGAATAAAACACACACATATATTCACATACACCCACACACACACAGAAACACACACACACACACACACACACACACACACACACACACACACACACACACAGAAACACAGTGTTGTAACACAATATGCCCTTTATACTGAATCACTTATAGTGGACTAACAAACACTATATGATCAACTCTGGGGCTAAATGGAGATAACACACCCCAGGCACTCATTAAAAGCTGACAAGGATTCAACCACCAAATCTCCCCCACTGACCACAGTGCATCTGTGCAGCCCTGAAGATCTTCTCGAATTCTGCTTCAAGCTGTAAAAGTCCTTCAGTTCACCTCACCGGGCCGCTTGGGTAAGGCTGATGTGGACTGCTATGATTGGGTAAGGCTTGGACTGCTATGATGCACATCTAGTCTCATTCCACTGCTCAAATCACTTACCTTCATTGTTTGGAATTTCTCATCGCTCAGTATGGTTTCAACTTTGGAGGATCTGCCACACTCAAAGATATCCTGTAAAAACACGATTAGGATTTTTTTTGTTTTTGTACTTTTGTTGTTTTTTTATGTTTTGTTTTGTTGTGTGTTTGTTTGTTTGTTTTCCCCCATGTCTTTCTATCTATTAAGTTTCACAAGGGCAAGTTTTTACCCAAAACTCCCATTACGGTTTATGGTTCAAGACAGCAAATTCAGATAAAGGTTGACTGAGTGCAATAATGAGGAAACCCTTTGTGTTTTTGGAGCCCCACTACTCTATCGGAATTCTCCACGGCTCGGTTTTAAAAATGGGTTTTGTGTTACCAGTTGGGTAGTTTGCCCCTCCCCCGGGCACAAAGCTAATTTGCTGGACACATTCACAGTGTCTCAATATCACAGTCATCAAAGCCATGGAGGTAGCTCACAGCCCAGCCCAATGCAGGAATAAATACTCCAGACAGAGTAACTGCTACTGCAGAGTTGATCCTTATCGAGCACAGCAGTAAAGGTACTGTGGCAAGAGAAAAGAAGGGAAACTGATAAAAGTCATAAAATGTCTCCTGCTCTGGCTCTTAGGGGAAACTGTTTACCATTTTAATTAATGCCACTTGTCATTATTCTTTTGTTTTGCTTTAATGTACCTGAAGAGAGGGTTTAATCTGTCTGTGTATGTTTGTCTCTGTATATATGTCTGTGTATGTGTGGATGTCTGTTTATATGTATAGATGGTGTGAATTTATCAGATCTCAGAATATGCACCAACAAACACAGACATACACACACACACACACACACACACACACACACACACACACACGCACACACATACCCACACGTGCACACACATACCCACACGTGCACACATACCCACACGTGCACACACATACCCACACGTGCACACACATACCCACACGTGCACACATACCCACACATGCACACACACATACCCACACATGCATACACACACACACATACCCACACGTGCACACACACACACACGTGCACACACACACACACACACACACACACACACTCCTTTCACTCCATGGCTGACACATCAGCAGTGCCGCTGCTAGCCATTTTGGTGCCCTAAGCATAAGTCCTTTATGATGCCCCCCCCCCCCCGAGAAAAAAAGTTTGTTTCTGCCAGTTTAACATTTTATTAAAACGAAAAAGAACAACTTCCTCAACCCCAAGTGAGGGACACTTTCTTCCAGGTGTGCGCGCGCGCCAACAGCTGACCAACAATAATGAAAATCGCAAGGTTTCATTAGCCATACCATAAACCTATAGCCTGGATGCCAGACGAATTTAGCCACGCCCACAAATTATTTGGTCGGGAAGTTCGGTCTGGTGTCGCTCCGTTGGGGAGAAATTATCTCCTCACAAAAATCTGTGAGGAGATATAGACCAATCAAATTGTCAGGGCGGGCTTTATACGATGATGGACAGATGATCAACCCTAACGTAATCAACCACGTCACCAAAGAGCTTTTGGGGTGAATTCGTTTTCAACAAACATGGCTGCCGTTGGAGAGCTGAAATGTGGAAATTCGAGTCTGTTTTAGAAGACATTGACAGCACATTCATTTTGAAAGAGGAACAGAGAAACGCGATCAAGGCATTTGTCGATCGAAAAGATGTTTTTGCCGTCCTTCCTACGGGATCCGGTAAAAGTTTAATGTATCAGCTGGCCCCATGGTCTACGTTATGGTCATACTACGTTGCTCTGATTGGTTGTAGGCCTATCCAATTGAGCGAAGAGGCCTTTTTTTTCTAGTTCGGTTGAAACACGCCCCATAATCACAGCCCAACGGAGCGGTCTCAGACTCATATTCTGACTAGAATTATGAGTATGACATCGTCAGGCTAATAAACCTATTCATTTCAGTGTAATTTTGGCAAACCACTACTGTACTTGCTTGGATGTATTGTTCATAGTAATAGTCATGACAATTATTACAAGTTTCTCTCAAATTTCATGTTGTTTTCTTGAAATAGCATTAGACCAAGGCTGCCCAATTTGGGGCCCGCGCTCCGATCAGAATCAGAGTCAGAACGTCATTCGTTAATCAGCATTTTAACCCATTTCGAACAGGGCCTCTGTCTCAACGTCCTATGTAACTCAGACTGGTTGCAGTTCACTGCCTGGCCATAGTTTTAACATTGTTTTAGATGGGTCAAGGGGGGGCGCTATTTACCTCTTGCCAGATCCATAACTTTGCAGCTAAAGTTGTAATTCCTGGTTGCTATGGTTATCTAGCTAAGGCTATGGTTAGCTAGCTAAGGAAACTTTTAATAACAAACGATTTAAATGGAAGATTTCCGTTTGCATGAAATGATAGCTAGTTATCTAGCTAATGTTATAGTCTCCTCGATTTAACTTCTACAATTATAATGGGTGCCTGTGACACTTCGTATGAACGAATTCATATTCATGAGTTCATATTCACACATATTAACACCAGTTCATTATGTGTAAAGAATGCTGATATGAAATATGAAAACAACCAGTAGTCAATGTGCAAGCTTCCAATTTAATTTGATTTAAGATACTCTATTTGAGTTGGGGCAGTCTGTCCTTCAGTCGAGGCATGATGATCTCTCGCTACAAGTTTCACCTGTTCGTGTTGGCGTAACAAATGCTTGTGGAGTCAAGTGCAGTTGAGAGGCGCTTGTCTCCAGGGCACAGATTACACTTAACTGTTATATTTTTCTCTTTTCACGGATACAAATAAAAAAGGCTGTGATTGGAATACGGGACTGGAGCTGTCCCTGACGGGACAAATCAAAATCACCCATAATATTTCGGGATGTCCCGGACAATTCGGGACGGTTGGCAACCCTACTTGCACCTAACATATAACATATTTGAGTGTGCTAACATTAGCAATAACGTCAGCTAGTTCGAGGTGTATGCATAGGCTAACCATTAAATTAGCAGCACATTTCCCGTATTTAACAATGATTACACATGGACTTACCTGAAAGTGATGCACGGGCATCATCTCGCAGTTTATTTCTCTTTCTTTTGTCTGCCCCTGACACCTGTTGTCTTTTTGAGGCCATTTTCGAAAAGCTGACCTAGCCTACTGTCAAAGTTCGTCAGGTCACTGAGATAGGAAAGGGCACCCACGGCAAGCTTGGGAAGTTGAGTGTGGGGGGGGGGCACCAGCGTAACTTTTTTAAGCAATTAAATATATCTCTTGTTCTGCCTGTTTTGTGATATACATGCTTAAAAGGTCCCTAATATTTCTATACTGAAATAATATCGGCATTATAATTATTATAACTATGATGATTTTTCAGTTGCCTATTTTTTGGTGCCCCCACAGGAGTTGGTGCCCTACGCACAGCGCGTAGTGTGCGTTATGGGAGCGGCGGCACTGCACATCAGCATCCCGTCACACTGACTGAGCGGACCTCTGACTGTCTCTGTCCTCCGCGCTCTCTCCTGTCTCAGTGACTTCAAAGTGACCGTCACTCCCGTCTCAACCTCTCCACCCCACTGCCCGCATCCATCCATCGAACCATCCATCCATCTATCCATCCATCCATCCATCCATCCATACATTGCACTCGTTTTCTTGTTTTGTTATTTTTCTCTCTGCTTCTTAAGCCCATAATAATATATTAAATATATTAAAAATAACATTTTAACAAATAAATATTTGCACCATTCTCTTTCATTCCCTTCATTGGATTACGTCACGCATGTCAAAGAACACACTTAAATGGTGTAAAAGGCACATTAATGTATCACATAAATCATTTTACAGCCTTAAAGAGAAAGATGGCACCTCGCTTATCTTGATTCCCAAGGCTCGTGTAAAAAAAGATTCCTCATTTGCATGATTGAACTGTGAGTGAATTTTCTCACTCACTCACTAAACTATCTTCTCTCTCTCTCTCTCTCTCTCTCTCTCTGTCATCATGTGATGGCTGCAAATATCAGTGAGTGGCTAAAAAGAACAGAGAGAGAGAGAGAGAGAGAGAGAGAGAGAGAGGAGTCTAGACAAGAGCACTATTAAAGCTACTTAATGCATTCTCAAAAAAACAGAATTCACTCATACACACACAAACACACACAGTCCACTGCCTTCACTGGCTTTTCTGATTATTTTCCTCCCACTGCCATCTCACTGCAATCTAACCGGAGAGGCACTATCTAAGGTTTTATCGCTCTCCTCTCCCTTTCTCTCTCTCCCAGTCTCCCTCCCTCAGTGATTCTCTCTCTCTCTCTCTCTCTCTCTCTCTGATCTTTTTATGGACACAGGATCAGAATGCTTGTTGGGTATCTTCAGGCACAGCTCTCAGGCTGATTGGAGATGCTTGTTTGAGTGTGTGTGTGTGTGTGTGTGTGTGTGTGTGCATGTGCGTGTGCGTGTGTGTGTGCGCATGTGTGCGCATGTGTATGTATGTGTGTGTGTGTGTGTGTGTGTGTGTGTGGCGTGAGGATTGAGGAGTAGGGTGTTGAGGGGGAGTTCAGACGGTACCTCCACCACGGCCCTGGTCTGCTCCCCGAGGCAGGGCAGCCCCTCTGTGTCACCTAGGCAACGCAGCGCGGCGGGCAGACTCTTCAGAACCGAGGCGGCCCGCTTGTAGGCCAGAGCCTGACCTTTGCTGTCGCAGAAGTCCGAGTTCTCTGCCAACACTTCAAAAGCATCCTGCAGAGGGAGGGAAGGGAGAGGGTGGAAGGAGGGGGAGGCAATATTTGAATGTTTGAGAAAGAGAAAGAATGAGTATGTGTGTGCGCGTGTGCGTTTGCGCATGTGTGTGTGTGTGTGTGTATGTGGTGTGTGTGTGGTGTGTGTGTGTGCGCATGTGTGTGTGGTGTGTGGTGTGTATGTGTGGTGTGTGTGGTGTGTGTGTGCGTGTGGTGTGTGGTGTGTGTGTGTGTGTGTGTGTGTGGTGTGTGGTGTGTGTGTTTGTGGTGTATGTGTGTGTGTGTGGTGTGTGTGTGTGTGTGTGTGTGTATGTTGTGTGTGTGTGTGTGTGTGTGTGTGTGCGTGTGGTGTGTGGTGTGTGTGTGTGTGTGTGTGTGTAAGGTGCATATATAGGCGTCATCTCCACTGACCCATAATGGTAGGCAGACAGGAATCAGAGCACACCGGCAAACATACTTCCTCCCCTCCCTCCCTCTCTCCCTCCCTCTCTCCATCCCTCCCTCTCTCCCTCCCTCTCTCCCTCCCTCTCTCCATCCCTCCCTCTCTCCCTCCCTCTCTCCCTCTCTCCATCCCTCCCTCCCTCTCTCCCCCCCTCTCTCCATCCCTCTCTCCATCCCCCCATCCATCCCTCCATCCCTCCCTCTCTCCATCCCTCCCTCTCTCTCTCCCTCCCTCCTTCTCTCCCTCCCTCCCTCCCTCCTCCTGTAGAATGTCAGGCCTGAGTGCTCGGGTCTGTTCCGTGTGACCGTGCACTGACATTTGTGTTTGTCAGCAGCAGAGAGGAACCTGTCATTTCCCACTCGTTCACAACAAGCTCCCCCGGGGGCCATGCCACGCTCGCTCTCTCTCCGTGGCAACGTGGGCCGCAAACAAAGGCAAGAACTTTCTTCCACTCTGTGTGTAAATGGATGTGTGTGTGTGTGTGTTGTGTGCCTGCCTTATAGTGTGTGTGTGTGTGTGTGTGTGCGTGTGCACGTGTGTGTGTGTGTGTGTGTGTGTGTGTGTGTGTGTGTGCACGTGTGTGTGTGTGTGTGTGTGTGTGTGTGTGTGTGTATGTGTGTGTGTGTGCCCTAATGGCTGTCTGTGTGTTTATGGCAAAGACAATATGCACTGTGTGACAATATGGGTTTGGTGTGGCTGTTTTTCCTAGTAAGGCTCCTGTATGTGCCTATGACTGGCAGTAGAGGGAAGCTGTTGCTTTTCTTCCCCCATTAATATTTCATTTTTTAAAAGGGTGCATGCACATAACAAGAGATGCATTTTCCCGTCAGACAGACGGTTGTCGAATACAACTGCATTTATGACCTTGCCTCTGACCTTGATGTGCATACTGTCATGTCAGCATCCTCCGTAAAGTGCATCTCCTTTCTAAGAATCAGCACTAAAGAACAGACAAAGCAGCTAGCACGTCACGTTCAAACGCACTAGGGCAGGTCCTTATGACTACATTCCTGTCCAACACCATAATCAAGTTTGCAGATGAATCTACAGGTCTAGGTCTGATCAGAGGTGACAACAGGGCAGGTTACAGGGATGAGGTTCAGCACCTGGCCGTGTGGCGACCTTGACCCTTAACACCCTGAAGGCCGAGGACATCGCAGACTTCAAGCGGGCTAGGAGCCACACATACACCCCCATCTACATCAGCAGAGCCACTGCTGTACCATTGAGAGCATACTCACACATACACACACAAACACATACTCTCAAACACACACCCACGCACACACACACATACTCACAAACCGCATCTCAGTGTGGTTTAGAAGTGCTCTGCATCAGACCATAAAGCACTCCAGCGGGCGGGAAAAACTGCCCAACGACTGACCATCACCCAGTTACCATCAGGAACATTTACCACAAGCACTGCCTAGGCACCCAGAACCATCCAGGATGCCGCCCACCCTAATCACGGACCTTTCAGCCTCCTCCCGCCCGCAGGCGATACAGGAGCACCATTCCTGCATGCAGGAGCATGATTGCACTCACTGTCACACGCAGTACTTTAACAAGCATATCAATTGCACTATTCATATTTGTCACAGTCTGAACCACCTACACTGTTCAAATGATGTTACTGTACCAGTAGTAACCAGCTGTACATGTGTTGTTTATACTCAACATACTTTTCTTTTTTTTTTTTAAGATTTATTTGGGGCTTTTTATGCCTTTAATTGTATAGGACAGTGAAGTGTATGACAGGAAGCGAGGCGGAGAAGAGTTGAGGAGAGGACCGGGAAACGACATCAGGCCAGACTTGAACCTGTGTCCCCGCGGGCAATGAAGCCCGTAAATGGGGGGCTTGTCGGCTTGCGCCACAGTGCCCTCCAATACTGAACATACTTAACCGAATGTAAATATGCTGTTCATACTTTTGTGGAACAGTAGTTAGCATCACTGCCCTCTAAACAGACCCGTGTCTGACTCCCAGCCACAAGGTGTCACTGCAAGTCGCTTTGGATAAAAGCATCTGTTAAACACCTGACCGTTAACTTAACACACAACCCTCCATTTGCAATATCTGTTTTCTAACTCTGTCCACTTCTCTGTATATACATACAAAATATGTACGTGTGTGATATTTGTATATTCTAACTCTCCACCGTCCATCACTTACCCTTCCCACCAGAGACGTGCACAGGAGGGGGCTAAGGTTGCTCGGGCAACTGCCCATTTGCCCTCCTCGACTGAAGTTGCCCCTCCGAAGAAAATATATATTTTTTTTAAATAGTATTAGGGCTGCAGAACTGTGCCAGGGGGAGGGGGCGTGGAGGCGGCGGTGGTTAGAGATTGACCCTGACAATTTCAGAGTTTCAAGTGATATAGGCAGAATATGCGTCCAGGGGGAGGGGGCGTGGCGGCGGCGGTTACAAAAATTAACGTGTTGCCCCTTTTTTCCAGGGCAGAGCAATGGCCCTTCAAAATTCCTGTGCACGTCCCTGCTTCCCACACTAAATAATACTGTATTTTTGCACTTTTGGTTAGATGCTCCTTTTCAGTGACTTCTTACCTATTCTCTGCCCAATGACTATAAAGCTGAATCGAATCTAATCTAATGATATATGTTTGAGATACATACAAGATCATATATGCTGTATGTTGGCAATGGTGTAACATAATATGCTGCGCTAAGCCATTATCACACAACTCAGAGGTCTCCAAGATATCCCGTTTCTTTCTCATCATCGTGGAGTTTATATGGGAATGGTTAATTGGCTTTTAAAATATGAAGTGTGTCCCTGAACAGCACTAAAAAAAGTGGTTAATGAGGCTAGACTTGGCTCTGTTTTGAGTTCATGCATGAGCTCCTTCAACACGCAATGATCCCTATACAACGGCCTAGCTCAAATCAAACACAGACGTCCTGACCAAGTTGTGTGTGACTAACCTCATACGGGCGAATTAAGCCACTAAAGTCAGTCAGTCGACCAGTTAGTTCAGCCAAGGTTGGCTCTCCTGGCTATAATTTGGGCAATGCCCCAGTTAGGAGATCAGAGACCCGGGGACCTCCAGCAGGGCAAGACCAAATGAGATTTCCCCAGGCGGCGGGCCTCGGGTCAGTGAAGCACACGCCCCACGCCCCACGCCCCACGCAGAGCGCCCGGCGGCCTGTAGCGAACGTTGCAGGGTAGGACAAATGGGCCAAGAGGGGAGAAGGCACTGCGTGATCGTGTCAGCATAAACAAAAACACACACAGTTCTCATTCAGGTTATTTCGACTACACACAGAGAGATTATCTGGAACACACAGACACATACACTTATGCCAAGGACTAGTAAAGGCCCATCCATTTCACATACATTCATCAGTTCACAGACTCAGATGTACGCACGCACGCACGCACGCACGCACGCACGCACGCACACACACATACACACACTCACACTCACACACACACACACACACACACACACACACACACACACTCACACACATAAACACACAGACACATACACTCACACTCACACTCACACACACACACATACACTCACACTCACACACACGCACACACACACACACACACTCACACACACTCACACACACGCACACACACTCACACTCACACTCACACACACACACATACACTCACACACACGCACGCACACACACACACACACACACTCACACACACGCACACACACACACACACACACACACACTCACACACACTCCCCACTGTGCTCAGGCTCCCATGGCAGTGATGGATAATGAATGGAGTCGGCGGTTAATGGTGAGGTTGAGAGGCCGGGGTCCTGCTGCGCTGGGAGGGCCAGCTGTGTGCAGGATCCACGCAGCACCGACACAGGAGGCCGACAGCTCTACAACCATCTGCTGCCTCAGATCACATCACATCTGGGAATGATTCCTCTCCTCTCCTCTCCTCACCGCCACTCTCATCGCAGAGTCACGGTCAGAATCAGGGGCATATCACCATCACTGCATGACTGCCTAGCAAAAACTTCATCTCATAGGATATAGATTGGGGCTTTTCTCCATGGCAAAGTT
This sequence comes from Clupea harengus, assembly GCF_900700415.2. Lineage (NCBI taxonomy): Eukaryota > Metazoa > Chordata > Actinopteri > Clupeiformes > Clupeidae > Clupea > Clupea harengus. Next base: position 21,619,695 of record NC_045164.1, on the reverse strand, counting down.
CTGGACTCATTTTTTCCAAATTGTATAAACTTTGAACCTTGTCAGTTATTAACTTGGGTATGCATCATCGTCTGTCAAAACGAGTGCCTTTGCATCTCCTAAACGCATTCTTTTAAAGGCACATGGATATAACCTGATAGCACAAACATAGGATCAATAAGCAATGTCTGCACTACAAAAGTGTTTGCCAACAAGACTACCTTGTGCTGTCAAGATCTTGAGCACAGAATGTAATAATAAGTGCAACACAAAAAAATTAAATTTGGGTGGACTACAAACAAAAATGACAACAGAAATTGGTAAACTGACTGAGCCTGAGAGGAAATTGTGCCCGGAACCCCCCACAGTGCCTGCAGACTTGGAGAGCAAACACTGTTGTCATTCACTGTCCTCTGAGAGCGGAGAAGAGTTTGTCTTCAGATGCAGAAAAAAAGTTGACGAAAACTTTGGAATCGCTTAACCAGCCACTGAGCTCCCCCTCGCTGGACCCATGCGCCTCCTTAAAATGAATCAGTGAAGCAAACCATTAATTCTCCCCTTAATTTGCTTGTTTGTTTTATTTATTTGTTTCGTGTCGATGGCAGAACCAGAAAAAAAAGAAATGGCAAAAGCTCAGGAGGAAGCCAAAGAGCGTGTTTCCCTTGGTTCATCTGGGGGGGATGCTGCTTTGTAGATATTGTGTATGAGCATAGCTGCCACAGCGCTCCCCTGGATTGTGATGACGATCGATTGGACACGGCCTCAGATTAGTCAAGCACGCCTGGGCCCTCTCTGGGCTGCTGTCAGAGCCCCGGCGAGACTTCCCCAGAGCTCCAATGATGAAGGCAAACAACACGGGAGATCTCTCATTCTCTCGCCCCCCCCCCTCCCTTCCTCCAATTAGTGCGGTGGCAAGCCCCTCCGCCCCCCCCGCCCCCCGCTCCGAGCAGCCCATCTCTTGTGTCAGGAGGGTTGCTAATGCAAGCTGTCAATCATGGCGGTGACACATGTCAATATCTGGAGTGACCACAGCGGGAGCGGCAGGGGGATGACAGACGGAGCTGGGAGACTCTGGAAGCGAAAGAGGAGGTGGAGAACGTTCTCGCCAGAATAAAAGCAAATCAGACATGCTGGCGATACAAAGGAAGACAAGTGTTTGGCCCGGATGGAGAGAGGAGAGCGAGGAGCCGAGGGAAGGAAAGAGAGAGCGGGAGGAAGAGAGAGGGGGAACGTGAGGCTCGCGTTTGGGGAGGTGAAGCTGGAAACAGGCCGATGAATTAATCAATAATGCGCGAGCCTTGGGAGCATTTGATTGACAGCTCTCTGTAACACGACTGGGGAAAAAGAGGCTCGCTCGTGCGCTCCTCTCCACTCTTCTCACCCCGCTCCTCTCCTGCCCCCCGCCCCCCGCCCCCCCGCCCCCCCGCTCCCGTTATCACATTCCGTTTGGCACCCCCAGGCCTCCCTCCCCTTCTGACCCAAGCTATTCTTCCTCTTTCTAATACACTTTCTTTTTCCTCTGCCCTCTCTCTCGCTCCCCCCTCTCCTGCTCATTCTGACAGCGCAGGTCGAATCACGAAAAGAAAATCCCTAAACTGAACCGTGCAAAAAGGAGAAGAATAATTTGTCCACATTACTGGCCAGTCAGCCTGATAACACAGCAATGGCGCTGAAAAACAGCCGCGGAGGAAAACATGTTCTGCATTGACAAACGAGCTCCAACACTGTTTTGGAGACATAGTGGTAATGTTAGTGATCAACGTACACCCAAGGTTGACCCTTCTCTCTCTTGAGCGTGCTATGAAATCTTCCCACACATTCTTAACAGTATCCATCCTCATATCACTACAAAACAGAACCCCTTAGTATACACCTTCCTGTTTTAATTGTTTTATAAGCAAGACGCACAAAACATTGCTAGTTCTAAAGCAGCAGTAAGGAGTTTTGGTCTAAAGCAAGTTATCTAACTACCCCCTAAATACCCCCAACAGCCGAGTTGGCACTGATAGAAGCTTGCCAACATGCTAACTGTTGTCTTCTTGCTCTGAAAGGGTGCGTTTTAAAATATTTAAATTTCCAACAGCTCTGGTGTTCACTCTTATGTTTGCATATATGTACAAAAGGGGTTCACATTCAGTAGACTATGCATAGTCAACACCAACCTTTTGAGTAGGGTTTTGAAACAAACCTTGAACTTTACATTTAAGGCATCTGTCATATAGGATAATTGAGAGATTGCCTTCAATCTGTAAACACATGACTCCTTTATAATCAGTTGAATTTTGATGAACACAGGAAAAGACATTAATCATGCCTTGTGTCGCCTTTTTCAGGACATTTCAAGGAGAAACTAAGGGCTTTGCTAAATGTAAGGAGTAACTAAGAGCTTGGCTAAATGTAAGGTCAATTGAAGGGAGCATGTTTGCATGAGTATAAATGAAGGGCTTTTGTATAGTTTCGGGGGGGGGGGGGTGTACGTGTATTTTAAGTGTTTCGTGTTTTATAGTGTAATTTGGATGCAGCACACTGCACTGATGGCCCAAATACCTCACGTGCCTCACATGCAGTCTCATTACCGCCCCGCTTCCGTCCCTGCTCTCTCTCCCTCTCTCTTGGCATGACGGAGAGGCTCCATTACCTCGAACAGCATCTCCACGCCCGTGTCTGGGCCTGCTGGAGCACTCAGACAAGGTGCTGGGCGGCCTTGGCTGTCCGACTTGTCAGCGAGCAGATGGTTCCAGCTGGGCCGCAGCTGGGTCTGCTGGTAGGCACCGCATCCTCGGAATGAACGAGCGGCCCGGCCAGCCGGCCGGCTGGCTGGCGTGCTCATGGCCCCGTGGTGCCACCCCACCCCATGCCAACCTCCATCACTGCCCCATGCTGCTCCCCGTGGTATGCCAGCCTACCTGCAGATGCTGCTCGTTTGTGGGTTAATGTGCCTGATTCAGAGCAGATGTGTGCGTTTTTTGTGTGGGTGTGTGTGAGAGAGATAGAGACAGTAAGAGTGTGTGTGTGTGTGTGTGTGTGTGTACTGTATGCGTAAGTGTATGTGAGCGAGAGTGAGCAAGACAAATTATTTACGTGTGTGAGTGTGTCTGTCTGTGTGCATGTGTGGAAGCCAATCTCTCAGACAGGAAATGGTGAGAGGTAGGCTGCAGAAGCCATGAATGGATTAGCGTGCAATTATCACATGAGGACATCTTTTCAGTAGCTTTATCCTTCATCTTTCTCCTCTTTACCGTGAAGATCTTGTTGGGATTGTCCAGGGTTGTCCTCCGCTGACAAGCGTACTGAGACACAGTCGACTCTGAAGTGCTTGGCAAACCCACTCGAAACTGGGAAGAAGGATCCTGTGAAGACATCACACTAGAGCGTGTTAGAAAGCATGCATTAAATGCATCCATCTCACAAATGATCTGAGACAGCAGGTCTCTCCGTATCACTGAGCAGTTTGGCTGCAAGTGCAGTTTCGCTACTATTTCTAAACTGAGACTGGATGCTGACGGAAGCAAACAGACCTGGCGAAAAGCCGACAGTGAACTCTGTGAGCACTGATTGGCATCAGCCTATAGTCATGTCTACACACACACACATCCACTGAATAAATTAGACCAGGGAAAAAAAGTATGGAACTGAATGTTACAAAAACTAAAACATTTGCATCCAGCAAATGAAAAGAATTTCTGCCATGAGAAAGAGAAGTGCTTACAAATTCAACCCACTTAAGCCTCATCTAGTGCATGACGTCGCAAGGGGGAACAAGGCAAGCTAATGACCCTCGATGCTGAGATGAAAGGCATCAAAATCAATTCTTTCCCGTTACCTGAGACATGAAGAATTTAGAGAGACCTAATCCAATTGGCTCTCTGCAAATTGCCATTTCATTTTTGGAGACACACTGCTGGCCCCATTTGAAATGCATCAAAATGATTACACATGTAATATTAATACACACAGGAACAATTATGAGTTTGAGAGGATCACTGTGACTGTGGAAATTACCTTCAGAATTGTTACAGGAAATCATGATGAAAATTTGGGATTAGAAAGCGCTTTAGAAATGAATGCACCAAGAGAGTTTATTTATTTAAAAAAAAAAAAAAAAATCGGGAAGCATTCAATTTCTGAGCCAGACCTGGATAACATCTCTTACAGCTATTAAAATGAATACCAAAATTGCACAGAGGAAGGTGAAAACAGAATACAAATCATGCTATTTACATCTCCCAACAGCCCCCGTAAAACTCTTCAAAGTGTAACTTTTAAACCTGTTGTTTCTGTTCCAACTTGCTTTTTATCCCACAGCCTGTGGTATTTTGGAAGGTCTAAGAGGACACGATAGGTCTTCATGGGTTAATCAATTGTCTATAACCTATTTACCGGAAAAGAAGATGGTGACGACCTTTTGCATGTCATTAAGGTGCGGGGGCAGGTACTTCAAATACAAAAAGAAAAGAAAAGAAACAGCCGACACTTCCGCAATTACATTTACATTTAAATCTACATTTGTCATTTAGCAATTTATCCAAAGCGACGTACAAGGGAGAGAACAATCAAGCTACGAGCAATAGAGACCTAGTGTAACAATAAATACTATTTTACATAAGAAATAGAAAAAAAGTGGTGCTCTATGAAGAGTTGGGTCTGGGTCTGAAGGTAGAGAATGACGCCCCTGCTCTGGTAGTGCTAGGCAGCTCGTCCCAGCAACGTGGAACTACTCGTGTGAAACTACCCGACAGGTGTGTTTGTTCGTGTTCACATAGATACGCACGTGCGCAGAGGTTAACAGTCTACACTTGGAAAGACGGAGCCTCTTCACCTCGGTTAACGAGCTCATTAATGCCGGGCCAATCAGAGTTTGATCCCTCCACCTGGGATTACAGGCCCATACAGTTCAAGATTGATGATCGTAATTTTGTCGAAGCACCGAAGAGCTGCTCAGCAGATAACCCCAGACTTGGATACTGGGATATTGTCTCACGCTGATAAATACAGTAGAGATATAAACACAGACTGTACAGCCTATAACAACTTGCACTTTCATCACTTTTCAAACAGCAAACGCTTGCAGCCTGAACTAACAGCACAGGCCAGTGCAGCGCTTAGCTTGTTTTCATATTCAATTTCGCAAGCGCCACAGCTTTAGTCGGGCTTTTTAAAATTGATTCATATCTCATAAAGCGAATCTATCGGCTGTACGGACCTCATGAATGCCAAGGTATGTCTGGTGTCTGCTCCCTGTTGAGAGGAAATGCATCATGCAAGCCGTGGGAAAAGGGCGCGCCGGCCGCCAGTGAGAGGTCGATAACCGTCAAAGCCGCATCATTAGATCTGTCGCGTAATGACATATCCACTGGAAATCCGCGCTGTGATCGAGCGTTTATGGACACGCTCTCTGCCATCCGGCGGGCTATGATGAAAGTAAATGAGTCAACATAGCGTGGTCTACAGCACAGACAGCGAGTAGAGGCAGGTCCTAAACTGTTATAAATCTTTGAAAATCAGGGAGAGCTTGGGAGGACAGTGGGGTAAGGGGGCGGTGGTGGCCTCAAAGCACGAGGTAAACCTAAAAATAAATAAATAAATAAAAAGCCTGCTAATCCTTAGTTCCTTTGTTACCCACACAGAAAAATGAGAGATTAATTGCGAGCTCACATAAATATTTATTTATTTACGGTCATAAGCTTTGGCAGCCCCATAGCGATGTCCAGGGAAAGGTGATGTACGGGTTCTGGCAGATCCCCGAGCCGCGTGCTCCACGGGGATAGGGCCTACTGCTCCATCGGGAGGATGATTCTGTTTCCATCATAACACCAGGGCACACAGGTCGACAAGTACATAGTGTCTGAGAAAAAGCTGCATCTTTTTTTTCTAATTACCCTCAAATCAAACAGTCCCAATTTTATACCAACATTGGGTTGTGCCTATTTCATTATCCATCCATTAAGTATTTCGGAGTGGGAATGAAACTCTAATCTCTACCATTGTGTTGTGGGTATAGTGCGTCTGCATCGATCACAGTTTCGATTACATTTATTTCCTATATCAAACACATGATCAACTCTATATAACCACTCAGACCTCTCCCTATGGGCCTACAGCACCCCCTAGTGACTGTTGTATTGTAAGTGCATCAGTTAGGGAGATGCATCAGCCCAGTTGCCAGCTGGCAGCCCCTAAAACCCACCTTCCTGTCATCATCAACTAGAATGAACCTCACCTGGATACGATGCCTGCTCTCCACCACAACCGGCCCGCCCGCCCTCATGCTCTCCGTGAACCAGCTGATGTCCAGCACCTCCGTGTCCGCGACCGGGGGGGCAGTCTGGGCGCGCAGCCAGGTCCACAGCTCACTGGCTTGGTTCCCCTCTGATATGACGTGGGTCACCTTAGTGCTGCGTACACAGACCAGAGCAGAGCAGAGCACAGTCAGTGCTGCGTACACAGACCAGAGCAGAGCAGAGCACAGTCAGTGCTGCGCACACAGACCAGAGCAGAGCAGAGCAGAGCACAGTCAGTGCTGCGTACACAGACCAGAGCAGCGCAGAGCACAGTCAGTGCTGCGCACACAGACCAGAGCAGAGCACAGTCAGTGCTGCGCACACAGACCAGACCAGAGCAGAGCACAGTCAGTGCTGCGTACACAGACCAGAGCAGAGCACAGTCAGTGCTGCGCACACAGACCAGAGCAGAGCACAGTCAGTGCTGCGCAGACAGACCAGACCAGAGCAGAGCACAGTCAGTGCTGCGTACACAGACCAGAGCAGCGCAGAGCACAGTCAGTGATGCGCACACAGACCAGAGCAGAGCAGAGCACAGTCAGTGCTGCGTACACAGAGCAGAGCAGCGCAGAGCACAGTCAGTGCTGCGCAGACAGACCAGAGCAGAGCACAGTCAGTGCTGCGCACACAGACCAGACCAGAGCAGAGCAGAGCACAGTCAGTTATGCGTACACAGACCAGAGCAGAGCACAGTCAGTGCTGCGCACACAGACCAGAGCAGAGCACAGTCAGGGAACAGGTGCCGGTTCCCATGGTATCCTCTCACTTTGGCAGCTAGTCTAGCAGGCCAATTGGTATTTCCATTTATGTCTATCATTTCTATATTCAGTACATGGATTTATTTTACGCAGTTGCCTTCATCCAAATAGAACAAAAGGGATGGTCAAATAAGTGCATGCATTTGTTGTTGTTTGTTCAGGCTTCAAAGGCAATTTAATCCTCTATTTTGTTGTGGTTAGAAAAGCAAACAGTCTCTGCTTCAGCTATTTCATCTGTATGGATACTGTAGTATTACGCAATCAGTGAGAGAGGGCCACCTTCTCTTGATCCAATAGAGATTTTCTTAGGTTTCTTATACCTGAATGAATTCGTGGCCTGTGTCTGAGAGTACTTCATTTGACAAACACCTGAATCGGATCCAACACATCTGAGACACTGGGCTTCTCGACAGTATTAGAACAGGTCCAACAAATGTCTGTGCATGTGTGTATTTGTGTGTCCTTGCGTGTGTGTGGGATCAGGCACACCACCAAGCTCTTGGCAGACACACCCACACCAAGCACACACACACACACACAACCACACACACCTACACACACACACCCACACCACCAGCTAAGCAGCCTGAAATTCCCCATTCCCCGAACACTTTGTTTCATCACTGTTTAATTACTCCACCAATCAGGGCACTCACCCGTGCAGAATTACTTCCACAGTGGGGCTCCCCTTTGCGGATGGAGGAGGGGGGAATCAGTGGGACGGGGCCTCTGGAGTACCTGGATCTCCCCAAATCACCAGCCGCCTAACACCACACCCTTGTGTTGCCCAGGCCTCCCACAGAGCACAGGAGATGTAATTGGAGGTGCTGATGCTTACTAATTGGGCTGACGTGTGAAGAGCAGCAACAGACATACACACATTCTCAAACATGCAAACACACACACACACACACATTCAACCAGATATATGCACATGTACACACACACACACACACAAGCATGGATGCATGCAAAAACACACACATACACAAGCATGGATGCATGCACACACACACAAACACATTTAACCAGAGACATGCACATGGACACACGCGCACACACACACACACACACACACACACACACACACACACACACACACACAACCACACACACACGCTGGATCTACTGTTAGACCATAGAAAGATATATCTCCTTACAGCCGTGGGCCTTTGATGTTCCATATGTATTGGAGATGAATGGAAAGAGCATTAAGGAAACCCAGGAGGCTTTCAGCTCACTTAGGGACTCAGACCTGCTCTACCTTCAGCAGCCTGAGCTGGTGAACTCTTAAAAACCTTAAAAGTAGAAACACATGAACAAAAAAAAGAGCAGATTGATAGTTTACAATATGGATCTAAAGCACCGCTATCTGCTAGAGGATCTGGAGCAGGTCTACTGGATGACAGCAGAACAACTATTTCCTTTATTTATTTATTTTTTGTAAAAAAAAAGTTGTGTCGGCACATTGAGTCAAAACTAGCAGTAGTGATTTATCCCTTCAAAAAAACCATAGCTGGTTCTGGCTCCATCAGCAGAGTCCTGTTAAGAGAGTGTTATGCCGTGCTGCTGTGGGAGCTATCCTCAGTGTGCTCTCTGGAGACTGGAATGCAGAATTTCACAGATTCCTGATGCCCTTCCTCCAGAAATCAATCACCAACATGGGGAGGTGAACAAGGTAAATCACGCTATCCTTTAGGGTATATTCAAGGTACGTTCTGTTAAGTGCTAAATGTCAATAGACGTCCATCAATATTTATGACACATTCTCTCTCTGATACCTTTCTCCTATGTTGTCCATATCTTTGTTCTTGCTTTCTTTCTCTCTGACTGCTGTCTGCGCTCTCTCTCTCTCTCTCTCTCTCCCTGTCTGTTTGGCTGACTGACTCATTCTCTCTTCTGTTTAATTTTTCATGGACAAACTAGTCCTTCTGTTGCTACGCTTCTGTTTCAGGTTTGACCCCAGATAAAAGCCCATGCTAACTCTGAACTGCACATAGCGAATGCTAATGACAAACTCCACATCACACACAGCCGCAACTCAAAAGCATGGCTAGAGAGGAGGAACCAAGGTCAACTGGATACTGATTGTGAAAACGGATGCTTCGTTTTAATTTCATGCATACATGCATCCATGTTCTCACCTTTTAATTGAAGCAGGATTAAAACATAGGGGGAGGAACTAAACCAACTGAAGCCAATTGCCAGCTCAAGGCCAGCCGAAGGAATGAAGAGGTGTGGAGGTATAGGATTGTAGTGATCCGAGAAAGCTATCCAAGTCCACATAGCCCACCGATTTAGTTTGATGGGTCTTTGAATTGGGACTTGCGCTGGTAATTAAGAAATCGATTTAAAAAGAGAATGTTTTACCAGACACATGCATAGTTTCTTTTTAAGGAGTGTTGGCCGGTTGCAGACAGCTGGAAAACGATCAAATATCATTAGACTGTGGGGCATTAAATTACAACTCACCCAGAAACTCCTAAAAGTCTCATGAGCAAAAACGTGATATGCCTCGCCACAAAAATGAAGCCCAATTCATCTTGAAGTCGTGCGTGTCAAAAAAAAAAAACGCCAATTAAAACACGAGGGAATATCAGGAGCGCCAAATTTCATGATGTAGCACTGACTATGTGATCTGCAGTCAAACCCCCTCATGACCGACCCTCCCAGCCGGATGCTATTTCTGTATTCTTGTCTCGTCTCAAAGCGCTGTTCAGCAGTGTCAGCAGCAGAGGCAACAACAGTGTGTTTCAGTTGTTAGCAGAGACTGCAGATGGCGAGCGCTCGGTGTCCACCTGGTTTTGCCGTGAATGAAGGATGGCGCGTGGGAGGGGGGAGAGAACAGATATAAAGACTTAATAGGACTTTTTTTTTTTAAATGTCAAAGACGGAAGGACTTTTTTTCCTTTTTTTTTTTGCCAGTTTGTGTTTTGTTAGTTGGTTAGTTTGTTTGTATGATATGCTGTATATGGTTATTTTAATACTTTTACATTCGTGTTATTTTTCTGTACTTTGTTGAGTTGTTGCCTAAAAGCAATAGAGTTCATTCGTGCTACGTGTCATTGTTACAGCTGTGTTGACATTATGCTTCACAGCTTTGGTGTCATTCACAATAACACATACTCCCTCTAATCCCCATATCCACTATCCCACCTCCTATATTGTTTTAGATCATAAATAAACCATTTACAATGCTGCTGTACTTCTGTTTCCCTTCCTGTACACTTGTTTCATAGACCCATCCATGTCAAGCTACACGTACTCTCATTTGCTACTGTCAACTCTTGGATACACCTTTTCCAAAAAAATACTTTAAAGTTTCAAAAAACTTGTATGTACAGGTACAGCCTTATCACAAAGCTGCAACATTCTGAAGTCACAGTGTGTAGCTTGTGTATGTATTTCTGAGTATTCCTTTGTGTGTGTGTGTGTGTGTGTGTGTGTGTGTGTGTATGTGTGTGTGTGTGCGACCTCAACCACGCAGGGAGAAAAGGACTCAAACAGAGGCTGATATCAAATTCTACCAGCTTACAAGTTGTCAGTTTTTTTTCTCTGTGGCGATGGCTGGTCTGTTTCCTGCGGTTGGCTTCAAAGAGCTGTGTATCGAGCAGTGTGTGCAACTCTAGGAGCTTGACAAACTCAAGCTGCATTTCTGGGAATGTTGCCATGTCTTAGGCTGGGTTGTGGCAAATGGAGCACTTTTGGCAGCAGTTATACCCTCCAAATACCCCCACACCACCCCCCACCTCCACACGTACAACTCCCTGTGGTGCCAGCGTACCCCACCAAACACATGCACACAAACACATGCACACACACACAGGCACACAAACACATGCACACTCACACAAACATAGGCGTACAAACACATGCACACAAACACAGGCACATAAACAAATGCACACACACACACACACACACACACACGTAGACAGGCATACACAACACACCCTCAGCTGCAGGAGGGCTGGCAGAGGTTGTGAGCGCCAGTAGTGCCTGTACTCAGGTCTGGCATGGTGGGTGTTTAGTGTCCCCTGGCAGAGAATGCATTATGTTCCCATTCCAATGCTCCCGTTCTGTGTGTCTGTGTGTCTGTGTGTGTGTGTGTGGTTGTGTGCGTGTGTGTGTGTGTGTGTGTGGTTGTGTGTTTGTGTGTGTGTGAGTGACTGTGTTTGTGAGTGTGATGGATAATTTGCCATGGCACTGCTGGTGTGGCTGAGTCATCACGATGAATACGTGACCTCTTGTTGAATACGTGACCTCTTGCTGAATGCGTGACATTATTGTTCTCAGAAATCGCCAAACAAGATGCTCAAATGACATTTTCATGTTTTGTTTGAAACATGCAGTTTGCTATTTATTGCTCTGTAGAGGTCATGTGAGGTCAACACTTTGAATTCAAAAACCCGTGTCTGAACGCTTGTTACAATTAGCAGCTCTCACCCAACCATCACGGTCACATAAAGCTCTCCCCCCTTATTCTCGATTAAATCTTTGAGTCAAATATTATAATTTCAGTACATGGTGTATCCATAAACAGAGCAACTAGGGAACATAAACATATGGTTAGGCCCAGCTTTTCAGACATCAAATCAGGAGTGAGTCAGTGAAGACAGAATAAGTAATGCTTAAAGATAGCTGCTCTGTTGTAAGCATTTCTACTTCAAACTTCAGGGACTTGAGGGACATACCTGAGGACGTCGTCCACACTGAAGCCCTTTGATCTGGCCAGGCTGGTGAGGAAGCTTCTCCTGCTGCAGCCCATCCTCCTCTCCACGATGAACAGGGTCACCGTGGCAAACTTCACCTCCTGGTGATGCTGCACATCGAAGCCCTCAGGCCGAGGACGTTTCCTCACAGGGGGCAAGGTGTTAGAGTGAAACATCATTTTCTTTCTCTTTCTCGTTCCTCTCCTCTGTCCCTTTTTTTTTGCTTCCTTTCTTTTTTATCTCTCTCTCTCTCTCTCTTTCCCCCAGGTTCCTGGAGGATTCCTAGGCTCTCTGATTTCTAGGCTCTCTGTCGCCTGGTATTCATGTCACGCTTCAGTGCCACCTCTGATGCACTCCAGACAACACCAGCTTTGGTGCCAGGAGTCTCTTATTTTTCAGTGCGAGAACAAAAAAAAAACACAATGTGACAGTTGAGATGGCTCCTCCAACAGAAAGCAGGAAATTCTGGTGACAGGTGTCTACGATTTGGTGATTGTAGAGTGGTGTTTAACTGCCAAAACAAAAGCCTGGTGAAGACAGCGGTGTGCCTTTCTCCAAAGCACCTAGTGACTGTTTAGATACATTTTCAGCGCACTTGTGTTCCTAACAGAATCACTTGCGTATCACCTGCATATTCATAGGCATCAATTCACCAAACGCCGTGACAAAACCCGGACCATCTCACCGAGAAGGTCTCGTTAAATTTGTCAAACCCTCATTTTGTTACGTGGACCAACTCCAGGCCATGGGCCCCTGGGAGACTGAGGAGCGGCTCACCTCGGGATACCCGCAGCGCCGTCCGGCAGCCCACATGGCATATGCCGCCTCGCCACAACATTCTGGACCTAATTGGGTTCAGATCGTAACGCAGCCATCTGGACTCCCCACTTTAATTAGTTCAGAACGGCACGCTCGTCCTTTGATAATTCACCAAATGAAAAGAGGGCAACATCCATAGACTGCAAAGATTCATTGGTGGGTCGTCTTTTGCTTTGTTTTTACGTTTTTATTTTCCTCTGGATATGTTTTCATCATATAACTAGAACAGGCACCCTGTGATCAATCGACATCTAATGGATGGCCAGCTTGCCACTTTTACAAATTAAACCACAACAAAACACAAACTACATGCATTGTAAATCCAGGCCTTACTCAAACAGTTGCATGTAACTCCTTCTCATATGAATTATCCCATTAATAAAACCAAAAAGTTTAAACACTGACATTAGTTATGTGACATATATATATATATATATATACTCCATCCACTCATCACTGGTCTCTTTGTGACAAGGGTTCACTTGTAGAACTTGTCAAATTTTGGCAACAAATCTGATTAGTAGGGCTGGCTTTACAGGCTTTGGATCAAGCTTTACAAGTACATTATTGGACTTCCCTGTTTTTAATGACTGACCCAACTCTTTACTTTGAGGAACTGGGTTGTTTTATTCCCTTCAGTCGTAATCTTCCTTATGTTCCAATCCAGGTTTCTGCTGCTTGTCTTCACAGCTGTCTCCACATCTATACATGTCTGCTTCTGTGAGTCTACCCTACAGCCTCTTCTCCTCACAGTATCATCATCGTACATGAATCATTTATTTCCATCTACTGCCTAGTACATTTCCTCAGCTGCAAAGGGGGCCTAGGCATATAAATGGTTAAAGAAATGAAATAAAAACAAACCATTCCCCAACACAAGGTCAAGAGATGCAGGAGTAGTGCTGTGTCTATGGGTTTATGTTGCACAGACCATTTCCCTCTCTGTTTTTCTGATGGCTAAGAAAGCTCAATGACAAGATACTGTAGCTGTCTTTACCATAGGAGTACCAAGTTCATTTGTCCAGTCCAACCATATGTCTCAGTAGCACAGGTGCTTAATGGTCTGCTTGTATTCGTAAGGAGTGTGCTGGAGTGGTTCAATGAATAGTGGGTTCATAGCAGTAGTAGTGATAATTTTATTATTATTATTATTATTATTATTATTATTATTACTATTATTTATCAAGTAACCCACTACAGAGTGTTTCAAACTAGCAATGACAACTTGTTTGTTTGCAGTTCCAGACATCAAGTCAGTCAGCCATTTTTCCAATTCATTCCAATGTATGTCATTCATGTCATGGTATTGCCTGTGCTGCTGAGATAATATGTCTACCATCCAAAAGGCTTCATTATTCATTTTGAATGATTACATGATTTATGCATTTCCAGTTTGGCTGTTTGGATTTGGCCCCACCCCGAGCAAGAAAGCCTGAGTGCTGTGAAAGAATCGCACTGTGTGTGTGTGTGTGTGTGTGTGTGTGTGTGTGTGTGTGTGTGTGTGTGTGTGTGTGTGTGTGTGTGTGTGTGTGTGTGTGTGTGTGTGTGTGTGTGCGTGTGTGTGTGTGTGTGTCTCTCTGTGTGTGTGTGTGCGTGTGTGTGTCTCTCTGTGTGTGTGTGTGTGTGTGTGTGTGTGTGTGTGTGTGTGTGTGTGTGTGGTGTGTGTATATGTGTGTGTGTGTGTGTGTGTATTGGTGACTTTAATGCTGACAGTCAAAGTCTTAATAGCTTGTCACTAAGGGCTCACCATGCCGGTGTACTGTAATCGTTTGCTCACTGTCTCCCCGTCTCTCATAACAGCATGTTCTTGGCTCTGGCCCAAGAACACTGTTCAAAAAAAATAACTTGCTCTTTTTCATGTACTGTCTGAGGTATACAGCCTCATTACCTCACCATGGCCTGCTCTCTGATAGATGGTCCACATTAACATCTTTGTTAAATGTTATAAACAAATTCACTGCTGCTAATAAAATATTCATCTCGCCATAAAAAAACATGCATAAACACACTATAGAGCACAGCAATGCCTGCATGGTATAGGGGTGGAGAGAGGCCAGGGTCTCTTTGGGGATGAAGCAAGTTCAGCTAAAAAGTCTCAAACTGAATGACTTATCCAAGCAGCGGTTTGAACACAGGCCACATTAAGTGAGTTTACTGTTGTTATTAACAGTCCTTTTAATTCTTTATTGTCTCTCCTGTTATTGTATATGTAACTCACATTGAGTTGCACAGGTGCATGAAATGCGCTGTATAAATAAAGTTGCCTTGCCTTGCCTAAAGAGGCACCAATCGTGGTGAGCTGTGGTGAACCAGTGCGCTAACTAGCTAACCGTAAACCGTTTGCTGTGCACACCAATCACACCGCGTGTGGCACTGACAGTAACCGATGTATTCTGGCGATGGTGTGCTGTGAAAGCAATGTTGTTGTAATGTGCTGTCAAAGACGTTCTTACATTTTGTGGGGTTTCCGTACCAAGACCACAAAACTACTCAAAAGTGAATTGCAGTTAAAGTTAAAAACATTACTTGAGATGTTTGAATGTTTACGTGTTTGTTTGCTTAAATGCTTGATTTTTACATTCTAATAATAAATATGTATTCATCTAACTTGATGCATTGTCTCATACTAGACTATATAAAAAAATATATTTTGGTGGACATGAATCACATTAAATGGTGTTGAAACTGTAATGGCTGCTTTGTGGCCTCCAGTTGAAATATCTCATTTTACTTTTCTCACAGCAGCTCTCAAGTGAGAAGAATCTCCCTTTGATTCATAAACTACATAATCTCAATTCCTTATACTTTCACTGAGGGATCACCTTCATCTGAGATGTTTTATTATTCATTGAAGGCATACCATTTCTCCTCTCTTGAGCCTGAGAACGAGTTCGCCTCATGCCTCACTGATGGGAGGTAGTGTCATGCTGCACTAGTTCAGGGAAAACGACTCTGTTCCAGAGTGGTTTGTCATTGTTGTACACACACACACACACACACACACACCACACACTGAGGAAAGGGATGTTTAAATGTTTAGAAATGTGTACTGCGTAATGTTTAAAATGTTTAGAAATGCCCACCTTTTTGGAAATCAATTCCTCCACATTTGCAAAGCTGTTTATGTCCCTGAAGGTAGGAAGTTTCATGCCTCGCTGGCCAAGAAAAGTAATTTCTTCCTGAAACTCTTTTGCACAAAACGAATATGTAAACTTCCTGATATTAATTTCCCATAACATTCCTATCCTATTTCTCTTAATGTATTATTTAACTCAACTCTAAGCTTCTCTATCAGTTTCCGTGTGCCATGTTTTCCAAAATCCTTGCCTTCAATGCTACTTTAAATATTCAATTTGAAGTTATTTAATTATAGAGATATTAGAGCTTTTCAGTAAATGTCATCTGCACTTGTAGAGCCCCTTTGGTTTCAAAACATAATTATTTGATATGTTCGCCACTGACTTTCCGAAATTCTGTAACGCAGCAAAATGAGGGTGAATTTTAGTCTCGACAATCCTTTTTTAATTTGCATTAATAACACTCAGAACAGATTCTTCTCATATGTATTTTGTCGACCCTGCTTATTCTGCAAATATAATCAGAATTTCCTAATTGAAACAGTTCCCATTGCAATAATGTGAGAATATATGAGAAAAACCTCTGCTATATTACCACCCAAAAACAAAGTGTGACACAAAGATTGTCTCTTTATCTCTGCACCTTCACTATGGACTGACTAACTGTAAGTGACAAATATACTAATAAAGAACCTGGAAAGCTGTATATTGAATATTGAATACCAGTGTATTGCACTTCACTGCACTTTACTGCACCTTACTGCAATCTTTGCCATTTACTGTTGCTATGGTCACCATTTTCCAGAGTTCTGATAGTGACCATGTTTAAAATGTACGATGTCTCTGGGTGGATCCCTTGTAGGTAGTTCTGTTATAAGGTTTCAGGTTTCAGGTGTCTGCCGGACAAGCAGAAGTAAGTCATTTCCATGACTGTGGTCTAAAACCACAATAAGTCTGAATGTCTTTCCCATACCTATCACAGCCCCATGCCTGTTACAGTGGTTACATGCCATTGCAGTACGTTACATTCCTTGTAGGGGCATATCAGGCTCCTGTACATGTGTGTGCTTTATGTCAGGCCTCGGAACAGCATCTGCACGTCTGAAGCTGCTCTATTTGGGTTAACATAAAGTGCTAATTTCACATACCCATGCACATTGCTTAGACTGTATGTCCAATAGTTAATTAAAGCTTTGAAGCTAGTTGTGTATTTGGAATACTCTGCAAGGTAATATGTGTACATGTCAAATGTTTAAGATGATTTCCTATCTATCTGTTTTGAAATGTTTTCTATCATGTTTGTGTGTGGCTGGTGGAGTCTTGACTAATTCTTCACTTTTCTTTTCTTTTTCTACTTCAGTCTTAAGCTGAGTCTCTTCCGGCTGTATTAGACACGTTTGTCTCGAACAAATAGCACACCATTACGAGAAAGAAGGAGCCTATTTTTACCCAGTCTGCACAATGTCGTTGTGTGTGACAGGGGTAAAAGGGGACCACTGATTTCCTGTTGGTTTTCTGGATACTGTGTGCTTATCTCACCTGGTCAGCATGCACAGTGGACAGCTAAGAACCAAAACGCCCACTGCTATGGTTTAACATGTTTGTGTTTTGTTGTGTTAATCCACACTAATTCAAAAGCCTACAGATCACAATCTATTTATTACCTACTTCTTAGTAGTCAGATCACTGCTCTACGCGCTCTGTAGTATGATCAATGATGGTTGGGTGGACCTCCTCTCAGTGTGTATTCCTTCTGCGTATATTGCCTTGTGTATATCATCTTGTGTGTGTGTGTGTGTGTGTGTGTGTGTGTGTGTGTGTGTGTGTGTGTGTGTGTGTGTGTGTGTGTGTGTGTGTGCACTTGTGTGTGTCTACGCAGGGGAGGTGCTAGTAAATAAAGAGAAGAGAGAGATGACACTTCCTCTTGGCTGCATCCTACAGCCCATCAACTATGAGCAATGGGGCCATTCTACTTCCACCACAGCCATGGCCCTGAGTGTGCCGAGCCCGGAGCAGTGTGAGAGCTGGGACCCTTCTGAGGTGGCCGCCTTCCTGAACCAGGTGAGTGGAGAAAGGCTCTTGACCGTGTTTCACGTTTAACGTTTAACGTTTCTGTGGTATCAAGGAGGCTAGCCGTTCATTGATACAGACAGCACCTCATTAAGGTTTTACTTTCGTTAAAAGAGCAGGTTTTGAGGAGTGTTTGTCATTTTGTGTAATGGCACGGACAGGTTTCAGTCTGTGACACACGATCCCCATGTAACTGATTCATTCAATCAGTAAGACTCTGTAGGCAACCATGTAGTTAAGTGTGTGTTGTGCTGTTCACAGAACGGGATGCGGGAGTGTGCTACTATGGTGGGGAGGATGAAGATGGATGGCAGTCAGTTTATGGTATGTGCCCTAATTTGTGCTGCTAATTTTAAAATAATTTATCATGTATGGTTGATGAGTAATAAATGCAAAAGAGTAGACAGTTCTGGTAGCTATAATCGTAGCCATAGAAGTGTTAGAAGAAGCCTTTTTTCAGTGGCCTTTACAATAACCAACATGAGTGGATCTCACTTCCTCAGAGGTACTCTGACAAAGGTGGATCTATCTAACCCACAAATGCAGTCCTAGACTGTCGTGGTGTCACCAAAACCTTTTGTTTCTTTAAATAAATCTTTTGTGTACCGGTGTTTACCTTTGATGACAGCATATTCAGACCCCAATTGAGTGTTGATCCTGGAGGGAAATGACCAGAAGAGCATCTCACAGATAATGAGACAGCTTAGGGTGAGGCCACTTACAGTGTGAGGGAAGTTACTCCCAAGAGTAAAAGTTCCAGTTTCCAAATCATGCAAATCCCGCTGTTGCATTACCGGTGCTGTGTCATGCAATTTCCACCTCCAGACGCAGGCTTTAGAGGCTAGACCACATATCATATGGCCAGGCTACAGCAATGCATTTATGCTCTCTAACGTGGGGTGCACCAGCATTCCTTTCACTAGTCATGCTCTTCATTTTCAACTTTTCAATTTTCTGTTGAAAAACGTTTGGCTCCATAGGATTGTTATGTAAAAACAGAAAGAAAGACATTACATGACATTACACAGCCTTCATCATTCGTAGTCATTGCTTTGTCTCACAAGCTTATTAGTGATAGTTTCATCAGCCTGTATGGTTGGGAATTCAACAAGCTGTTACTACACAGTGTTGCTTCCTCATTTCAAATATTTGAGCAGAAATAGAGCAGTTTTATTTCAATCCTAGTGAAGTGCTTTTAGCCAGCGCTTCCTCTGTCTGTAGGCTCCTGAAAGAACACATATCAGAATTAACAGTGCACCACAATTTCCAAGGGATATGTATATTGATTATTGATTAGCCTGGCATTTCATTTGATATATTATCTGCTGTGTGCATGTGGTCTTAAAGGCCTAGTGGTTTTTTTCCTTCCTTGTTTCTTCTTCTACCTTTTTTTCACTAACTTTTGGTTGGCGATATCATGTACTTTGCGGTTGGTCATTGTGCAATAAGAAGAAGTAATGTTCCGAATACAGCACACTGAAATAGCCACGGCTGTACAAGATGACGGGTAAAGTGTGTCACCTGTATTCATGTATGGATTCAACTGGACGGGTCCTAAAAGTTTCTGGAAAACTAGTTTCTGGTTATTGCTAGTCACCAGCAGAACTAGTCTGTTATCTAACTGTAGGTATGAATTTCCTTTTAGACTTCACCAATCCACATGAAAGTTGATATAGTTGTAGCCCCACATGGCTGATACGGAACAGAAGGTTTGTGTCCCTAGTTGTGCGTTTCCCTTGGTGATAGGGGGCCCTTCAACTGACACATCTCAAGAACCGCTTAAGCTAAAATTGTGCTTTGCTCACATCTCCTAAAGTTCCATTTGGATTGTTCAACAAAATGACCACGACGGTCAGGTCAAATTCAGTAACCAATACATGCCTGTGTGAATGGCCAATTTGAATGAAATTGTGTAGGCTCATTCATAATGGCATGTAGAAATGATGTACCTAATTTCAAACAAATCAGCTATAAAATGCCGCTACATCAAGCTACATCATGTTCCCCTGACATAGTGCGGTCTTTAAATCCTTACGTAACATTTCCAAAAAATCAAATGCTCCTCTTTCATCCATTGAATCAGTGAAATCGTTCAACCTTTCACTACTTGAGGCAGTTTGCACATTCTGCTTGGATCCAGATAAACGCTGTTTGCGGCTATATTTAAACGTATTATTATGATCAATTAGGACGTGTCCAAGGAGCAGCACAAGGTGTATTCTAAAACTACCACATCTGGCTCAGCCAGTGACCTCCAGGAAAGACTGGATGATGTCTATGAATAGAATGGTGACGCTGGAAAGACAGCAGACAGCACAGAAAGACGACAACAAGTGCAGCAAGGGCTAGCACCCCAGACTGCAGCTCCCTTCGAGGGAGCACCCACGCAAGCTTTTGAAAGAACCCTTTTGAAACATACCCCCAGACTACGTGCACCATCATAATGGGCGTAGGCCCAGAACAGTTTGGCGTGAAGGAGAAGTGTGTAAGAAGTAACCCAGCGAGATCCAACCAACCTGTATGGGCATTCCACCAAGCTGCAGCTCATCATCAGCCCTACCAGAGGAATTCAACATCACTTGAGCCAGAGGACTTATGATATACTGAGACTCTAATGTTAAAGTTGCTTCTGCAGGAATCCTTGTAAAGACCGGGAGGAAGTGGCAGGCACAGGTAGCTGTTGACAGAGTGGAAGCACGGCTGAGGCACACCATCTTGGTAGGCGCTGTGGAGGTGGGGCGGGAAGAACCGGATAGTTTTCCCAAACCACGTTACAACAAAGCCTGAGAGGTGGAGGAAGAACGCTACAGCAAAATGGCCGGTATGTACAAACAAGGCACCTGGACCAGATGGGAGCATGCAGAACCTTGGAAGATCACCTGGACAGAGCTCTGGAGAGCTGGACCCCTGCACACTGAGTTCCTCATCCAAGCAGCACCAGAAGGTGTATTCTAAAACGCACACCCCCCTGTCCTGTTGTAAGTATAGGATACTGAGGCTGAGGTGTCCTGTTACACGAATATACTGGACGAGGCGGAGGCAAAGAACTCTATGAAGCAACGTGAAGGGGAGTTTCCACCACAAACCTCGAAGGACCCTATCCTGCTAATACCCCAGTTGACTCACATATATTTAAGCATTCACGTATAGGCCACAAAGAAAACATTTGTTTCGGTTTTCTAAAGCTTTTGCATTTTTATGGCACCAGGTGGCCACCATTGCTTCTCCTACACGCTTGGAAAGGCAGGAGTATTCAGTTGGTTGCAATTTGCAGCCTCACCAATAGATGCCACTAAATCCAACATACTTCACCTTAAGAAACAAGCAGCTTGACACACTATACCTACAGTATATAACTACAGATAGGCCATGTTATGCGTAGCAAATATACAATATACAAACCCTGCCCTGGCCATTCTACGTCTGTCCCAAACAATAAAAAAAGCAGTGGTCTAAATTAATTATTTATTTCCAACACAGAAGGCTATTACAAACTATTCCATGATAACAATTTAATGCATTTGAGTAAGAAGTTGTTGGAAAAGGCTGGGAACCATCAAGCAACACCAGAGGTGTCTGTTGAGGAGACAACCAACGACAGTAGCTACAGCTGAAATGTGAATAACTTTATTGCTTAATTAAATGTTGTTGGTTGATGTACATTATCTAGTCTTAAACGTGTAATTTTAACCCTAACCTGTTAATTAAAGTATTTATCCCTTGCTGAGTTTCCATTCAACTTTTTAATGCGGGGGGGGGGGGGGGGGGGCGTCACTCACTATTCGCATAGGGTATAATGCGACCAAAGTCGATGGAAAAAGGTTTTGTTACATAGATTTACGTTTGTAATTTTTCTTCTTACGCTTAATATTACTGTGTTATAAAACACTGGCAGTGGTGTTGTGAAAAAAAACAATAGTAGGCTGCACTCGAGGCAAATTATAAATTAAAAATATAAACCATTATATAAAACAGTTGCTGGCGTTTAGGGCTGCTTTGGGTCATCTGTTTGCACTACTGCTTCGTTTCCCATTCATTTTCTCTTTTCTCTTCTCTTAAATCCATATTGGATGTCAGCTGGGACCTGGCTCTGGATTAAAGGTTCTGGCTCTGCAAGGACCTCGCCGTAGCCATCTGGGGCCAGAGGTCCTGCGGAACTGATCTAATTAGGGGAAGGTTTATAGCGGGCTCAAAAGCCAAGGAGTTAACCCTGGAAAGGTAACCTTGTGGAAATTACATACAGACATGTTTATATTTGAAGTGAAAAGAAGCATATATAAGCCCTGAAGCGAAATTACCATTTCTTCAAATGTTAATGCAGTGTTACTTTTTTATTTCATGAACTTAAAAACATTGTGGTATGTGCAAAAGTCTGTGCACCCTACTAAGTCCAAGCTTAGCAACACCCCTTTGGCAGATATTTCATCAAATGCCTTTTGTAGACAGTTAAGAGTCTCACTATTCTCTATTAAAGGAGCAATAAGGAGTTCTGTTCCAAAACTAGCACGCTAACTACCTAAAAGGCATGCAAAAACCACCAACAGCCCCATGACACCGATAGAAGCTTGCCAGCACACTAACTGGTGTCTTTTGGCAGTATAGCTGGCAATGTCATGCTGCGAAAGCTTTTCTTCCATTTTTGCGGGGTCTTCCAGCCCGGAACACAGAACTACATAGGGCACATCCTGGATGGCTAGTGGGGAAGACACAGGTGTTTATCTGTCCTTCACATGACCATATGCTATCAAAATAAATTTGAGGATTGTACCAAAACTACTTGCCTATAAAACCATACCTCAAAAAGTGTCAAATTGTTGCATAGTGTTGCTTTAGGGATGGGTATCGTTAGGATGTTATCGATAGGCCTATAACTACTCTTACTCCTTATCAATTTGGTTGTGGGGGGGGGCGGTGGACGAGCTCAGCCCTGACACGGAGAGCAGGGGAGAGGCTGCAGCGTGATAAAAATCTACACCAAAAAGTTAAAAAGTATCGATAATAGAACCGGTAACGTCAGAGCTTATCAATAGTACAGTATTTAATAATTTAACTCTGGTGCCCATTTAATACTGGTTTCGGTACACATCCCCCCTTCTATGTAAGCTACATCACGTGTAAGATCTTCCCATTCTCTTGACATAAAAATTGAATAAAATAGGCTATGTATTTCGTTCAGGGTCCCAAGACTTTTGCATACAACTGTATTTAGGCCTAAGTGCAATGCTGCTTTTTGAGACCAGTTGAACTAATACCATATGACAGACGGTAACATACAATGAAGTTCCTATTATCGTTTATGTATACATGTAAATTTCCCAAAATGTTCAAAATTAGCAATTAATAACACAAGAATATATCTGTCATAAAATCACACTCATCTTCATATTCACTAGAGAGGTTGCAAAAAACGCAGAATGTAACTCACAGGGAGTGCTTTGCACAGTGAATAGCCGCCACATCTACAAACTATAGTTCCTTAAATGTTCACTCAGATTAAGATATACAACAAACATTTAAGTCTATTGTTGCCAGAAACATAATCATTCAATATAACACACTTTTCTTGGAATGGAAAATCTCTTGTTATTTCACTTAATTCTTGCGTGGTATGTCTAGCTTTAATTAGTTTTTTGGAGGGGGAATAAGTCCTTCAGAGATTTAGGTCAATCGATTGAACTCATGAAAATTTTAGGCACGGAGCTTTGATGTTCCACCCACTTGCTCTGATCAAAAATATGCACAGGCCTATTGACAGCATCGGCCAGGTAATAGATGCACCCAGTCCACCTGGGCCCCCTAGCTTCAGAATTTTCTTGTCAAATGTGATTTTTTTTTTTTTGCTGCAGTAAACAGGGAATTCAAAGTAGCTTCTGCAAATGTCAAGGCGTCACAGAATTGAGTACGTGGTGAATAACACACAGACGCTGAGAGTCTGAACACCCATAGGGGACAGGCAGTGCCTGAGACACCATATGGGGCAGGGGCTGAGTGTTGCTGGGCTGCAGGACTGTGTATGATGACTGTCAAGAGGGGGAGAGGGGGGGGGGGGCTCATCACCATCCTGCGTAGGAGGCGAGGCCAGCTCGGGTTGAGTTGGCATATTTATTTGTGGTTTGATGCATTAAACCATCTGGCCACTTGTGGGTAGGGCAGCCATAATGAGCAGGTGGACAATATACACAGTGTGACAGAGAGTGGGGAGGAAAACAATCTGTGCCTGAGTTCTGCATTTGGACGGCAGCCACAGAGTTTGACAATGAAGACATTACTTTCTCTCGGACGTTCAAGCACTGCATGGCCTTGTTCAACACGGTGTAGTCAGTCGTCAGGCATATGGCATCAGGACTGGTGGCCTAACGAGGGATTACTGACGCTGAGTACTGTGTGAGGAAGGTCACCCATAAGCCGCAGAGCAAGTGTTAAATTCACATTCCTAAATCTTACATGATGGTTTTTTGTTTGTTTGTTTTGAGGGGGCAGGGGTGTACGAGATGCTGTGGGTGTATCACAATGGTCTCAAAAGCCGAGAGAATATATTTCATATTTCATGTTTTTTCCTAGGGTTTTTTATTTTATTTTTCGTTTCCTCAAATGGCAACTGGTGATCTCTTGGTTTGACTGACCTACAAGCCCACAGTCCAGGCAGACATGGAACAAAGAAAGAGAGAAAGACAAAAAGTGCCTTTTTTATAGTATTACTTGTGCCTGAGGTGAGTGTGTCTATGAGAGAGAGAGAGAGAGAAAGAGAGAGAGAGAGAGAGAGAGAGAGAGAGAGAGAGAGACTTCATTATGCAGGGATGGTTGCTGGGCTGTGGGCTGCCTGTCAGACCAGAGGTGATCTCAGCTATAAATAATTCAGTCTCGACAGAGCGAAAGGCTTGATATTTCATTCGGTGTCAAAAGGCTAAGCAGATGTTTTGATTTTTTAACCTGCTTCTTTTCTTGAGTTCTATATTGTGTATGTGTGTGTGTCTCGCCCCACTGCACCCCCAGCTGGCCATTCAGAGGTAGTGCAAGAGTCTTTGTGTGATGTATGAGCTTTTTAGCGTGTAGGTTAAATGAATGGATCATGGATGGATACTTTATTAATCCCGAGGGAAATTTTAGAACATCCAGTAGCTTATACAATACAATTACCACAACTCACAGACACACATACACAAGTCAAGTACACATAGGGAGAACATCACTACTCACTACAAAAGGAGTGGGGTAGTAATGGATACAACAATGGGTCTGACCCTATGGTGCAATGTGTGTGTGTGTGTGTGTGTGTGTGTGTGTGTGTGTGTGTGTGTGTGTGTGTGTGTGTGTGTGTGTGTGTGTGTGTGTGTGTGTGTGTGTGTGTGTGTGTGTGTGTGTGTGTGTGTGTGGGGGGGGAGTCTGACCCTATGGTGCAATGTGCATGATTGTGAGTGACAATGTAGATGTCCAGTAGGAAAGTGTTCTTGTGCTGCTTGTGTGGATAGTGCAAAAAGATAATGTTCTTGTGCATGTGTGGATAGTGCAAAGAGATTAAGAGTATAGTAATAGAATATCTGTGCAGGTTCTACGTTGCGTGTGCATAACTGCTACGCTGTGTGTGTGTGTATTCACACTGCCTATGTGTCTGCTGCGGTGCTGCTACTGCTAGCCTGTCTATATTTGTGTATTTCACTTTCACTGTCTATTTCGGCTGACAACCTTCAGGCTTGAAAAGTAGGCTCTGTGCCAAAACTCTAGAAGACGCGTGGCCGCAGCGTGGTTCGAGCCACGACGAGACGCGTGTCTCGCGCTGGTAGTGTGCATGCTCTAACCTCGTAGCGTAGGTAATGCAGCCGCCACGCACACGCAACGCAAGTTAATTGTAGACGCCTGGAAACCCCTGTGCATAAAAGGCACGGAGCCTGTCTCCAGGGTGAGGTTTGCATCCTCACCACACCTGAGGCTTGAGTTCACCCTGCTCTCATTTGTGCTGCTTTGATATTCTTGCCTTAGAGTTTGTTTTTTTTATATATAAAAGAAAATTCTGTACACTCTGGTGTTGGTCTCCACTTCATGCAGTGGCCTCTGGGTCATAACAGTGTGGGTGTGGTGTGTTAGGTATGTTTGTATGAGTGTGTGTCTGTGTCTCTAAGTGTGTGTGTGTCTTGGTGTGCATGTCCCTGTGTATTAGAGAGAGAGAGAGAGAGAGAGAGAGAGACAGAGAGAGAGAGAGAGAAAGTAAACTGACCATTTCCCTCATCTGTTTCATTCCTGGACGTCACTTACCGAGTCAATAGACTTTGATTCCTGATTCCACCGTTGAATACATCTGTGTTCCACTAGAGTAGCCCACCAGTGAAACAGCTGTGGTTTTCCACCAGCCTACTTCTCCGAGAACAATTTGTCACTGCACTTTAACTTCCAGCATGATGAAAGTGATTGCAACCACTCATTTGGAGAATGAAATGGAACTCCGCAAGTTAAAAGCAAGAGAAAAGGTACAGAGACAGGACCTGTGGTGGCTTAGCCTAATACATTATACATTTAGAGGAGAATACATAATTGATCAGGACTTAGAGCATATTTTATGTTAATCATCTCACGGTAATCCCTTGTTCTGGAAATGAGGCTGACTCTACCCCATCAAAGAAACCCTAAAATCATTTATTAACATTCATGAAGGGGTAACCTATATGAGGCAATATAGAATCAGTTTAGTTATGCCAGAGGTTATGTAAGGTGCTTGAACAGGACATGCAGTGGTGATATTACAAAGCAATCAGTTTCATATACCCAGTTTTAGTTATGAGTTTTTCAGGCTGGTTCAAATGTGACAAGGGGAGGTTACTCGTTGTGGGGGTGCAAAATTTCAATGCTGGAATATAACTACTTGTAGGGTAGAGCCATCTTGTGGTTATTTATAAGTATGGCAGCATTGATTGCCACTCAAGTCATATCTAGTGAAATGGGGCACATCTTCACATTAAAAATGCATTGCTGGGTTTGTTCCTAAAAAGTTGACATTTTTGTTAACATACACACACAGATGATTTCAAAATGTGCAACATCCAGCATTGCCGTACAAAAGGGCAAATTACACAATATTTTTCTTAGAAATGCATAAACAACCTCTTATGATTCACTATTTGTGATTGTGAAAATGTCTGTGAAACATTACACGCCTCCTGATCAGGAAAAAGGGAACTTTCACAATATGCACCTATTAATACTGTGGCCAAATTAGTTCAGTGTGTGACTAAAGCTCGTGGTAAGCAAGTCTATGCCTCCCTGAAAGAGAAAGAGAAAGAATATATATACGATAAGGTGTTGTAGTTGCTCAGGAAATTGTGATGCATCCAATTGTACTGTGTATTTTCAAAAACAAACAGTGTGTTTAAAGCTCTTGCTTTCTGTTTTCACAGAATCTTTCAGACCGTGATCTCAGCAGATTTAGTCCTATGCACAGACAGTAAGTCACTCACTCCTGTAAAGCTTTTCTCAAGGCTTGTCTGACTGCCCCCCCCCCCCCCCCCCCCCCGCGCTCTCTCTATCTATCTATCTATCTATCTATCTATCTGTGTCTGCGTACCGTCCTGTCTCTCTCCCTTCCTTCCTCTCATTACCTGTTTGTGCATCTTAATAATGTCTACCCACATCAGTCAAACTCTCATGATTATCTGATTGTACACTCTTAGGAATTCACAAATATCCGATGCAATCAAAGTAAAAATCTAAAGTGTAGCCTACGCCTAACCAATTTATCTGTCGCGGCAGTGACTCAGTTTCTCTTAGTTCTAAGTTCCCTTTACTTCCCCTGCCGTGGTGAGCAGCAGTTCTGTGCAAATACCATAGGAGCCGTAAGAATGGTATTGCCTTAAATACCATAAGAACCGTAAGAATAGTATTGCCTAAAATACAATAAGAACCGTAAGAATTGTATTGCCTGAATTGCCGCTGTTGTCTTGCCCATAGACGGGTTTGAATGCACGCCCGAAAAGTGAAGGCAACACATTTGTGAATTGTTGAGAAACACACCATCCATTAATTTAGCAGAATACACTGCATGTGCTCTCTGGGTATTTAGCTTGTGACTTTGGTGTTTGCTATTTAGTAACAGGAACACAAAGAGCACACATTTTATACACTGTGAGGTGTATGTATAATAAGTGGGAAACATTGCTGCCTATGAGATATCAGATTGTCTTTCTCCATTAGATAATTCGTCTAGCAGTCGCAATTCCAAAAATCAATTTTTAACCTGAGGTAAAAGTACTAGGGAACCTCGCCTATACTAAATACATTAAACATTCTGCGCACGTTTTGCTTTTTCGTAGCCGAATTATAGTTTGATACCAGAAGAAAGAAAGAAAACAGAGCAAAAATAATTGTCTCCCTCCATTACCACATTGTTCAAAAGCGTAGTTTTTAGAGTAAGTATTGTGTCGATTCATGGAGATAATACGCCGTGTCTGTGATGGATGTCACTTTTTGTCCGTGTTCCAGAAAAATTGTAACTGTGGCAATAGCATCTGTCCAGGAAGACCTTTTTATCTGTCAGTGACATGCTCTGGCGATGACCAATCGCGTGTGCCGTGTGTCTACCCCGTACTATTGGCGCATGAGCCAACGACAACTCAGTACTTTAAAGCAAAACTGTGGGCCAGCAGACGCTACACACATGAGACCAATGCTAATCTTTGACTATGGATCAACTGAACAAGATAGTGGCTCCCGCTAATGAAAAACTACGGTAGGAATTTGTGATACACCATTACAAACTTGGTTAATGTGTACTTCAATAGAATCCCTGTTTCTTTAACTTTTTGTGACTTTAACTTTTCTATCTATCTATCTTCTATAAAATATCTAAAAACACAGCGAGTTATCTATTTTTTTCGTGGCAGTTTGTAACAGAAATGTCAGAATGAGATTTTAATGTGCTTTAATGTTTTCAGACAACTGCAGAAGATGGTGCAGGACATCAAAAAGAATGATGACAGTATCTTCAACAGACTGAAAAGGCAAGCGCCATCTCACAGTCCTATGATGTGTCACACTCCGATGATATGTCACGGACTATTGCCTTAACTGTCAGAAATCTGTTAAATTGTTAATAAGTTGTTAACAAACTCCTTACAATAATCTTTAGTGGTCAGTCCTGCACACACAAATGTCAGTGACGTTCTCTAAGGTCTCATGTGGTCATACATGAGCAGGGGCTGCAGAGCACTTCATTTGAATTTAGCTGGAGGTCTTTGTTTCGGTTGTTTTGGTTTAGTAAAAGTTAAATCTATTGATAGACAGATGGTAGATGGTCTGACAGAAAGAGAGCCAATCAGCTCTGGAGACGCCAAGCCCACAATTGTTTAAGTGTCGAAACAAAGACGTTATTCCTCTTTTTCAGAATGGAAAGATCAAATTTGACACAGACACACGCAGCTACAATGTGGGTGGACTACAGAGACGTCTCTCGAAAATAGACAGAAAGGGAGGGAAACATCCACAGACAGATGGCTTCAGCCTTGCGGTCTCACTTCCACTTTAGTCTCTTACAGGAGCAAGAGAGCTGTACTTACTGTTGGACTTGCCTTGGCATGTTATTATGCCTGCATGCGATCTCGCCGTACACGTAGACAAAAGGGCTGTGCACAGAATCTTCATCACAGAAAGGGCATTGAAGGTCATGTCATTGAGTTGATAAGGGTTCTCCGTCAAACCTTTACAAAATGACTCTGGGATTAAGTGGATTCCACAATGGCCATTAAATGAAGGCCCTTATTTCTTAGAACATTGACGGTGGGAGTGATGACATCAGAGTGCAATAAGCAGACTGTCGCATCTCTCTATTCCTCCAAGACAGATTATGCTATATGCAGTGGGATAACTTGATCTCTCTATTCCTCCCAGACAGATTATGCTATATGCAGTGGTATAACCTCTCTATTCCTCCCAGACAGATTATGCTGTATGCAGTGGGATAAATTGACAAGCAACATTTGGGAAGGCCTATCTAAACAACTTTGAGCCAATTTTGAGGAGTCCACAAGTCTCTCTAGCCAACACAGAGCAGCTGATATTAGATGATGGATTACTGATGGAGGCTGGATGGTACAGCCAGTCAATGTCCATCTATTGTTTCTTACTATTGTTATTCATAATATTGCCCAAAATGGTGCCCGTTGTAATATCAGCCTTTGACTGGCCATGGTCCAGATTAATTTATGCTAGGAATACCATTCTTCCACTATTTCACTGACACCTTCTGGAGATACTGTTTCCATGGGTCAGCCCTTCTTTAAAATGTATGTTAGACCAAGAGATTTAAAATGATAAGTCTGCTTCTTCCCCCCACTGACTACAGGTTTCAGAATGAACAAGCAGCGGTCATTCGCAAAACTGGAAGAAGTACACTGGACCGGTACGAGCCGAGTCCTTTTTGGACCAAAGTTTTGTTGCGCTTGTTTTGTTCCTCTCCAGCTAGAGTGTTGTACTTCACCGCCTCACTAATGATGTTTCAGTAGTGCTTTCGCACTAAACACACGCGCAGTCTATATATGTATGTCTCTCCGGAGTGCACAACAGTCACGTTGGTTAACTTTGTTGTGTAACAGAATAGATGCTTGCATCTTCGCCCCGCCGCAGCGTAACTCATGAAGAAACCTTTTAGAGACGCACTAACCCAAAAGGAGGATGTATGCATCTGACTTCTGTTTGCATGAGCTGGAATAACCACAGATCTGCACCACTTTTTTCCAGTAGTTGGCCACTGGCCACATTCTCTGGGTCTAATATGATTCTTACGTTTGTCCGCAAAATCGAATCAAAGTCCACAAATGTGTGTATGTGTTTGTTGCAGGATGACAAACAAGGCACCCCCACGGTTACCCAACCGAGACTACCGAGGTATGTCAAAAAAACAATGTTTGTTAACAGCATGGGTGAATTGGGGAATGTATATTATAGAGGTAGCCAATCACTGGGCTCCCTTTCTTTCCTGTGGCCTAATCAGTTTCCCCGTGGAAAGCACTTTGGTACAAGTCCTGTTGTTTTTAAATGTTCCTGTTGTTGGTATAACATTTGCTGTAAATGTACTATATACCTAAAAGTGACTTAAAGAGTGACTGAGATTAGTCTAGCACTGGATAAATACATCAAAGACCTATGTCCCAAAGACAGGTTGTGCTACGACTAATCATAACAAAGAGATAGTTTTCAAAATGATGACCTGTCATTTAATGGGTGGTTTCAGCATAGGAAAGCTTAAATCTCCACACTATATTCTGTCATCAAAGCTTTGATCTCTTTCTCTGCCTCCCTTTATCTCTTCACATCTTCATCTATTTTCACTTTTGATTCAGGTCCCCAAGCGTGAAGCATCCCCCTTTGTTTTCACTCTTTCATTGTGACTTTCACTTTGTATCTTCTTCTTCCACAGCACAAAGTGACTGCACTGAAACTAGACAGTGAAGCATCTACTCTTATCTGAAGTAGCTGCTTCATTAGGGTGGAATAGTGAAACACTGACCATTTGCTCTGTGTTGTGTTTGTGTATGCAGGAGACAATGGAGATGGGGATACCTGTTCCGATATTGTAAGCTCATGGTGCTTTGTTATACTTCTAATGTTGTACAGGGTGATAGAGTACAGAACTCTAAAATGCTACGAATTCTCAGGCGCACTATATCATCCTGAGAAATGATCTGTTTGCATTGCGTTGGAAACATATAGAACCCTCTAAATATTGTAGGCACTGTTTTATGGGAGAAAAAGCATAGTTTGTGTGAAAACACATAGTGAAATGGATGTCGCTCCAACATTGCAGGACAGTGACACATATGAGGACCCCCAGGGGGAGAATGATGACAGCTACGAGCCCCCGCCATGTGAGAGACTCTTCACCCCCACTTCCTCCATGTCCATGCAGAGAGAGGAGTATGCAGGTGTGTTAACTCCTACGCCATCAACAGAGTTGAACAAGCCTGATGTGGGACTGAGGCTTTGCACTGACTTTAGATTCCGATAGGCTCCTAAAATATCTCTTTTAGACATGTTTGACAAGATTAACACATTCA
The DNA here is from genome assembly GCF_900700415.2 of Clupea harengus. Taxonomy (NCBI): domain Eukaryota; kingdom Metazoa; phylum Chordata; class Actinopteri; order Clupeiformes; family Clupeidae; genus Clupea; species Clupea harengus. The sequence goes on along the minus strand of NC_045164.1, from coordinate 21,587,963 downwards.
TCAACCAGGGCCCTATTTTTAGAAATTTTAGGATCCAAACTTTTACTAAGTACAATTAACAATGAAAATCGGTCCAGTATTGAGTTTGAACGCTAAAACTGGCAACCACAAAACGGCTATACAATGGAATCCTGTGAGGCAAGTAAACTGCTGTTATTTGCCTCTGACAGGCTCGTAATCTTATTATAAGGGTCTGACAACATGGAAAGGATCCCTACAGGGATATACCTGCGTCTGTTTACTTCAATAACTTTAAAGAAACTGTAGAAAATGACATGAATGAATGTACAGTCAGTGTTTGACCGGTCTCGATCTTCCTGTATCTGGCATAGCACCCCAGTCAGTGCCTGTTGTTGATGAGGTCGGTAGGCCAATTCTTCAAAGACCTTTTTTTTCAGCTGCTCTTTGCTCGAGGAATTGTGTTGCCCTCCCTTTCTCTTTTAAATACCCCTAAGGCGTTCTATTGGATTCAAGTCAGGCGACACCTTTGTCCAAGTCATAGTTCATAGCCAAATGCTGGACCCCATCTGAGCCAAACAGATTTATCTTGGTCTCATCTAACTAAAGAATGTGCTCCCAATATTCACCATGCTTCCTTTTCATGTTCTTTAGCTAAGTTTAAACTTGCAGCTATGTTCCAAAGAGCATGCAAGGGCTATAGATGGATAGATAGATGATTATTTGTATTATTCTTGGCCGCTGTCCGTAAAGGTTGAGATTATGCAATGTCCTTCCCACTTTTGGAACTGTCACGGAATTTCTGGTGTTCGCAGGTCATTTTATAACCGTGTTCATGCAATTAAGTTAATTGGAGATCACAGGGGTAGCACATTTTGTTTCAATGATCACAGGTTTCCTCTTTGAGGCCTGCATTTTTCAATACAGTCTTTATAAAGTATTTGTTTTTGACTGTTCATAAGTGGGAACACTCCACTTGTCAATTTAGAAATAATGCAACTATTGAAAGGTGATACAATTGTGAATCAAGTGATATTGCACAGAGGAGTACTCACCTCTGCTGTATAATGTAAAACAGGTGAAGCATGAAGAAGAGTTTCCAATGTAAAACAGGTGAAGCATGAAGAAGAGTTTCTGCAGTGTTCTTGCCGTTTTAGTCATCCTTACACTTCCTGTTTTTGTTTTTTTTGCGTGGTTCCACTTCTCATTTCCAGACAGGTGTTCCAGGCGACTGAGCCCAGCCCCACGCACTGCTCTCAAGCCGCCACGGCCCAGGGCCCCCATCCCCCCCTCCAGGGCCCGATCAGAGGAGGAGGATGAGGCAAGGGGGGATTTTTTAACTATTTCCATTGCATGATAGTATATCTAGATAGCAGCAGTTTGCTAGTATGTCGTGAATATTTTCTTATGTGTTGTGAATGGAAAAGTAACAGGAGCTGTCTCATTCTGACAGAATGTCTCTTTCCTAAGAGGTTTACCGTCAGTTAAGTTTATTGAAATGGTTTGAGGATTTTTGGCTAACTTACACAGGGGGGACTTCAAGCAGAGATGCAAGCTGGTAGTGGACATTCATAGAAACATACAGAAAACAATACTTCTCAACTCGGATAAGTTTCATTAATGGAAGACATTTCTATGATCCACTTACTATTATTTTAAGAACTAGGGTGTAAATGCTCAATGTGTCTTTTCACCAAGTATATATGACCACATTGATTCTTCTGTGAATGTTTTTGAATGCAGTCCAGCTCTTCGAAATTCAAAGGTTCCAGTTTGAAAGATCAAAGCATTTCCCCATCTGATATGACTTTTCTGTTATAGTAATGAACAAATAATGACACAAGCGCAGTTCATATATAACAGTATCCTTAGCTGTATTTGAACCCGTATAGTAGCATTTTATCCTCATGGTCTCCCTTCTCTGCAGGATTACGTCAAGCCAGAGGTTGAGTCCGATGACGACTACGTAGAGCCCTCAGAAAATACTGAATGTAAGTCATGCACAGATCAGGGGACATCGGAAGCAGTACATGTGGAAATGAAACAGAATTATAGATTATTTTAGAATTAGAATTATAGATGTTGTTGTGTTTTGTCGCCTTGTTGTTGTGGTTCTATAGGCACTGCAGTGAGCCGAGCAAGCGAGCCAATGAGGTCCAGTTGTGTGGCAAACTCAGGCACATTTACAGGTAGGTCCAGTGACCGATGCATACTGAATGTGGGATCCAGTCAGCTCTCAGTGATGGTCCATAGTATTACAAAAATCTGACTGGGAATGTCCTACAGTTTCAGTGGTCAGAGTGGTAATGCACATAATGTTTTGTCTCTAGATGTATATGAGGTTCCCGATATCGATGTAAGTATTATTTTTTGAAAAGTGTATCAACTTCTCTAACAATACATGGGACAGTTTCAGTGATCGTGAACAGTTAGGGGAAAAGCACAATTACGTGGAATAGATATTCAGTTACCGTAACTGTCATAGTTGTAATTCTTTACTTTCCAAATGTTTAAAGGTTCATAGTAACTATATTGTTAATTCTGCATTTGTGTCTATCTCTCGACAGGATCATTTCCTTTCATCAAGGTCAGTAATGCCACCATATCTGATTTCATCACAGCTGAGAAGTTACACATTGTGTCACATTGTGTCAAATGTCATTGTGTCATTCATTCATTCATTCAGCATCATTCAGTCGTTAAAATAGTCATATACCCGTTTTGTACAAACTACTGACCTAGGACTAAAATGTAAATATTAAGTATCCTTTATATACTCAAATTCACTAATAGATCATTTAGGAGTTTGGGCTAAATGTTTGTAATCAGACTGCATGCTACGTTTTCCTTGACGACGTGCCTTGCCATTGTGTTCCCACCATGACATAGTGATGCTCAATCCTCATGACCCTGTCAACTTCTGCTTTTCCCACGGTCAGCATGTTATCAAAAGATTCCCTGTGAATATGTCAGCATTAACCGTTGGTGTGGGGCTTTCTTTTTACAGGCGTCCTTCTCAACTTCAGCTTCCCCCTCAGAGGACTCCCCCTATCCCCAGCCCACGGTACTGCACTGCTTAAACCAAAGGGCTAAGGATAACTCTGGCCCATACATTTAACCTCCTTTGAAACCCACTTTTAATCTTTGTATCTGTAAATCAGCACCATGTTGTCTTTTAATCTGTGTATCTGTAAATCAGCGCAACGTTGTCTGTCGTATTCCATTATCATGACCGAATGTTTTCAGATTGTGTAACCGGAAACATTTTTAGAACTAGCACCTCAAAATGAGGAACTTAACTATTGCGTGGCACGACCAAACTAAATCAGCCAAATCAGTACACCAGAGCATGTTTTTCTGTGAGTTTCCTAATGTTAACGATGCTGTGTGAGCCTGCATTCTGACGCGTTTGTGGCTTTTGTCATCCAAGACTGCATACTAGAACCCCAGCGCCTCCGCCCAAGCCAGTAAGTATATCCTCTGACACTCATGCTTCACTCGAGCAGTATGATTAAAAATGACAAATGAATGAAAAACAACCTGTTATTCATTTGGGTGCATACTTGGATGGTGTGTGTGTGTGTGTGTGTGTGTGTGTGTGTGTGTGTGTGTGTGTGTGTGTGTGTGTGTGTGTGTGTTTTGCTTGATGGTTCTGGGAACCGTAGAGGGCTTCAAAATGCATCTGTACAAAATAAATGATATATAGTCTGCATTAGGCAACACAGTCCAGTCTGTGTTTTTAACTTAACACACAAGAATTGTGTTTATTCTGACTTTTGCATTTTACGTCTTGTGTCCCAACAGGAACCAGATGATAGTGATGAAGAATATGAAATCTGTGATGGAGTTGAAAGTCAGAATTTTTCTTTATTCATTAATAACTATGCAGTATCTTAGATAGTAAAATAATTGAATGAGCCTGTGTAAATCTGATCTATATAGTTTTATATTCTTTCTCTTTCTTATTCATCAAATGCTATCAGAGACCTATGGGTCGTATATTCATCAGCATGTGTTCAGTTCATCCTATGCATTGACATAATCAGGTAATGCCTTCACTTCCCTTAACTGACCGCTGTCTCACCGCTGACCGCTGTGTCATTTTAGACGTCAGTGTGAAGTCAGAGGAGAAACCTGCTCCTACCCCGCCCTTGCCTCTACCAAGGGAAACGTATGTATTAAGAATTAAGAAAAAAATTAAGATACCACAACTGCAGACTTTCTTTCCTTTTAGCATCATTGCGCTAACCTTATTTTGTCTTTCAGGAGGAGAAATGTGCCGGAAAGACCAGTATGTATTTGGTATATATTCTGGTATATTGTCATTCATATAATAAGTTTGTGGATTTTAGCCTTATTTTCCTTTTTCAATGTTCCAGAAACGAAGCATTCCAGCCAGAGAGCATGAAGGTACTAATGAACCCTAAACCTACTTGTCTGCACAAAACCCACATCAATATCAGTAGCTCTTGTTTAGTGTAACCTAAGCCATCCTTTGATTCACACACAATGACAAACTTTGATACATTTGGTGAAAAGAAACAAACAAAAAAGAAATCGATAGACATAGATAGATAGATCTGTGCTCTGAAACCTCAATATATGAAAACGTCCTCACGCACCGCTCTCATGCGCCCACCCCATTCTGTGACGCAATGATCCGAGTGCCTGTTGATGCCTTTGTTCTTTAGCCACATCCTACAGAAGGCCGGGTCAACCAGAGCAGCGCTCGCTGTCCCCACGGCGACCGCGTCCACCAGAGCCGCGGTCGCTGTCCCCACGGCGGCCCGGTCCACCAGAGCCGCGGCCGCTTTCCCCACGCCGGTCGGGTCCACCAGAGCCGCGGCCGCTGTCCCCACGCCGGGGCTTCCACAGAGCCAGGTAGGGCTGGGGCACAGACCAAAACACATAAGGATGCCGGGAGCACCGTCTCTCTGTGGAGTCTTGTTGTTTCCTCTTTCGTTTTTCTAAACAAGTTAAAGTCAAGTTTCTTCTACTTTCGCCCACAGGTTTTCTTTATCTCAGGGTGAGTAAGGGACTTACATCATTGCCTTATCTAACACCATATCAGAAAATCCTAGTAAAACGTGTTGTATTGGTTCGCCTAAGGTTATCCAGAGTATTGGTTTACACTCTCTTTTTTTTCCTTTTAAAACACCCAGCCGTAGCAGAGAATGGACACAGAGAATCGGAGGAGGTAAGAACCCTGTCCCTCTGTATTAATAGTAACAGTCACTCAGTTGTGTTATCATAATGTGCAATTTCATGTTGCGATTGGTTTTGTTAATTAAAGACATTCCTCCCTTATTAAGCAATTTGCGATTGATAGTCATGCCTTTTTAGAACTGATAATCATAACTTTCATGTTGGTACTATGTTGCCATTTTTATGTTGGCACCAGTGATCCCATAGTATTTACAGCTAGAGTGCTGAAACAGTTATAACTTCAGTCATGTCATAACTTCCGTGTGCATAACTGCCAGGTCAGCAGTTGGCTTCTCAGAATAGACACAGGGCTCACGGACAACAAAAGGCGTCCTCACACAAACACATATGTTATTTAAAATAACCATTCAACTTCTACTTGCTTTTCAGAAAGCTGGTGTTTATAAGAAACCCTGGTATACCAGCACATGTGACCGCAAGATGGCTGAAGAAGCTTTGTTACGTTCAAACAGGGCAAGTCTGATCTGTATATTTCAGTGAATACTTCTCTGTTTTCTCTGGTAGCTTTCTAACATATTTCAATGCCACTTGGATTCTTTAAAGGACTCCTTATTACCATAATTACATCTTTTGAGCATGGTGGTGAATGCTGATGAGTATATTTAGCTAAACCAGTGATTACATTGGGACATTGCTTGGATTAAACAAAGAAAATGACATATTTAATTTGCATGCAGAAAAGTTGAGATTAAATTTGTTCAGAATTGCTGTGTCTGATATATTTATAATTTCAGGATGGGGCATACTTGGTGAGAAAGAGCTCAGGGCAAGATGCCAAGCAGCCTTTCACCCTAGTGGTGCTCTACAACGGCCGTGTCTACAACATCCCCATCCGCTCCATGCCCTCCTCACAGCGCTGGGCACTGGGCAGAGAGAAGTCGGGAGAGGAGGTAGGGTGGGCATCAGCAGACATGGATATCACTGTCATTTCTAGTGCATTATTTTAATAATTGAAAAAAAAATATCTGATGGCTATGCATAACTCATTAACTTGATAAATAACAGTAAAGTACATTTGGACGATAGTTCTCATTTACTAGTTAACTATATTTTTATTCTCACTTCAAACATAAGGTCCTAAATGGCTCAGTTGTGCCAACGCGGTTTAATGACTCTTAAGCCTGAATTGGCATTGTCTTACAATATCAGACTGGTGCCAATGTTACTGCACAAGTAGTTACACTTAACCATCCCTCTCATTTTTCCCCTCAAGCATTTCAGCTCCGTCTCACATATCATCAAAAACCACCAGCGCAACCCTCTGGTTTTGATTGACAGCCAGAACAACACCAAAGACTCCACCAAGCTGCTGCACCCCACCCAGGTCTGAGAGGTCCGGGCTGAAGCCCCAGCAGAGACCAGAAGCAGCCAGGCTCCTGATGGGTCTAACGGCTTACCTGAGGAAGCCAACACGTGCAGATTAACTGTGTTGTACAGAAACAGTCCAGAATATTGCTCAATATTGCACAGACCATGACTTGGATGCATGGTTATTTGTATTGGATGTATTGATATATCAAAGATGTATAGGAATACCAGTGCTGACCTGGTTATGCAGTGTATACAGATTTGAGTGGACTGTTGGTACTGTTTTTATGTTTATGTTTATGCTGGGCAGGGACATTTTTCAATTTATAAATTCTAACATCATTACTTTGATCATGCCTTAAGGAAGTTCTGGCTCCACACTACATCAATATGTATGACAGTATAACTGAAAGAGCTACATAACAACATATGACAGTATAACTGAAAGAGCCAAATAACAACATATGACAGTATAACTGAAGAGCCAAATAACAATGGATGACAGTATAACTGAAAAGCCAACACGCTGTAAGATTTACAAAATTTATTACAGCACTTTAATGCCCAGAAACAGCATGACATAAGAGGATGGTACAAAGAAGAATCACTGAGTTCAGTCTATTTCAGGCACTTCAAAAAGACCTCTTAGATCCCCTCAACAGTGGACAGCTGTTGACCAAATCATACAGCGTTATGGACAGAAGAGTGTCAAGAGCGTTCCTCAGTGCAAAAGGTTCTTCAGTGCATGGACTGTCATTTTCTGTTGTACAGATAATAATATAAAGCTTCTGCTGCTACATGGCTCACTTGTCAACATAATAGATCTTTGAATCTAAATTTCACATCTGAATAAGGTCATGCATGGCAAGACTTTCAGCCTATTCAAAAGTGCTGCAATTATCAGAGTGCAAAAATAAATACGTCGTCTTCAAGTCAAAGAGGGAAGAGCTATGGATTAATCACATCCAGCTACTTGGAAGGTGTTCCCTGAAGATATTTCACCTATTGCATTATCAATGTGATCTAAACATAGACTTTGGTCATAGAACAACATTTAGTTATCTGCTGGAGGTGACAAAAAACATTCCAGGTTTCTTTATGCTTAAGCACAACAATCTCCTCAAGATCATCATCTCCAGAGCATTTGTAGTTAGTAGTTTCATTTTGTGATTTTTTTTTTTTTTGCATCATAAATTAAATGCTAATATTTAGCTGATTGTCAATTACTCATAATGCACCATAGACCTCTGGCCTAATAGTTATTACTACCTACTTGATTAAAGCTCAGTATTTTGTAAATGTGGAAATAAAACTATTTTACAGAAGAGAAAGAATTAAAAAAATAAACGACACATACACATATGCAATATGAACAGTCTGTTAACATGATGGTGTATTTCCAGCACCAGTGTTTTAGGGGATTTCAATTAGCATGACTGAGTGAGGCCTCATTGACTGGGATTGTGTAACGATGTGACTACAGTGTGTTGCCCTTTTCATGGCTTCCTGAGTGTAAAGACAAAGCAGAACGGCACAAAATGACATAAAAGTAGTCAATGGCTTACGACAATAAATTAAATCAAGCAAATACAATTGGTGTACCACAAAACTTGAGCAACGTTTGTGTTTGTGGTATAAATAAGGAGATTCATTAGCCAAAGCAAATTCAAGTGACATTTTAAGTTCTCTTCAGTTTTACAAGGTTTTGAGAACTATGACGAGGTAGGACAGACTACCTGACTATAGGGCACCAGTCTCCATCTCCCAAGTAACTGAAACTATATGGTTTTCCCACACTGTTCCATTACGTGTAATCATCCTGAGGTTTCTGGATTAACATAACGGACCAACATCAAATGGGGGGAACAAGCTCAAGCTTATGTTCTTTCATTAGCTCTTAAACCAGCTGTTCCAATCACCGGTGGCTTCCATTAGATGCCTCTGGCCGTGGCAGATGAAATCCTCCTGTTTGGTGAACATGCGGCCACAAAACCAACACCGAAAAGACATATGCCTCCCTGTGCTTACCACCTGGTACGCATTCTGGCCCGACCTCCTCAGCTTCAGCTTCAGCAAGAACCTCTCCTTGACCGTCTTGCTGGGATCAATCCGACGAGGGGAGAGAGAGGCACCGATGGACGTGGATGTGGGCGAGGGTCTGTTGCGCTCGGAGTCCGAGAGGGCCCTCAGCGTCCTCTGAGACAGCACCACTTTCTGGACCTCCTCGCCGTACTTGTGGACAACTCGCATGATGTTGGCCACCTCTGGGATGTCCGCGTCGGGATGGTTGAGCACGACGACGGGCTGGTCTCCTTGCGGCCTCTTTATGAGCTGGATGCAGCTGAAGGGGAAGAGCCGGAGGGTCTTCTCCACGTGACGAGGAGACGGCTCCCAGCAACCAGCCTCCGCGGGAGAACCTGCACCCTGCTCTGAGTCCACGTCCTTCCTGGATTTGCATACTAGTCCCTCTTCGGAGCGATCTGGGGATGGTTCCCTGGGTCTCTTGTTATTTACTGGCTTTTCCGTCCTTAGGGGGGACAACTCCTGTGAGCCAGTTTTTTCCACTGAATCTGAAACGACATGGAGGGATATATTATTCGGAATATGTGTTATATAAATGGAGTCATACAGAATAAAGGCATGTTTTAAAAAATTTTAGTTGGATATCTTAAACAGGTTATTTAGACAGTAAGGCAAGCTTGAGACAGGTCACATGCATTTTAAGACAGAGTGTAATACTACAGATCTCACGATCACAGCAGATGACACCTAATGCTTCCTTTGTACAGGTTCATCAGCAATTTTGTTGTCTAAAAATAAATATGTTGTAGACTTACGACAGTGTAATTCTAATGGCACAACAAAATTGGCAAAGTTCCCAAACATCTACACATCCTGTTTAAAAGCTATTTAAAATTTGGAAATTTACAATCAGGTGAGGTAATTACTAAACCTTAAACATTAGTAACACACAAAATGAACAAAAATGCATAGGCTAACAAAAAAATGCTATCATTTCTATAAGCCCATACATGAGTGTCTATAGTCTCTCTATGGTGCATCTAAGGAAAAAACCCTCATCTAGCACATTTTAGTGTTCTTTGATAATGATATACCAACAAAACCACCCACAACACTAACCTTGAGTGCAAGTAAGAGGATGTACGATTCTCAGTGCAGTAATAGGCTCTGCTATGACATCAGGAGACGATACAGAACATGGTGTCTCACTGTTCTGAGGGCAGGTGGTTTGAATAGAAAGATCCGAGCCCTGCAGCGGTTTTACTGACTCAGCTGTTCCAGAGACCTCAGAACCATCTGCGTTATTTTCCGGGACGTGAGATTCCCCTGTGTCCATAATGCTTGTGCCGTCATCGGTATGGGAATGTTCTTTTCCGTCCCCCCGCGGCCAGGGGGGAGAGGCAGGAAGTGTGTCGGGCTTTGGAGGAGATTGTGAATTTGAAAACCCTCCATCGGATTCTGAGATGGAATCCCCTTCTGGAGCTGGGGACAGACACTCATCAATCACGTCTATGGTAGCTTGTGTTTCATCCACTGACTCATCAATCACGTCTATGGTAGCTTGTGTTTCATCCACTGAGGCCTGGTTGGTCTCGTGCAGCAGACCACAGGTGCTCTCCGAGACTGTGTGTGCCTTGACAGGCTTGAGGAGTGTCTCTTTTGACAGCTGTTGCTTCATCGCCTCCTGCACTGAGTTCTGCATATCGTCACCTGCTTCGTGACTATCCTCATCCACATCTAGATTAGGACAGGGATTGTCATCACATCCCTGATTTGGTCCATCACAGAAACCCTGGTCTTCACATTGAACGTGTGCAAGTTCCAAGGGACTACGGTTTGCATCCTCGGTTCCTAACAGCGGAGAATCTGTGCTGATTGCACTGTGTGCTGAATTCCCGTTGTATTTCTGGTGGTCTTTTACAGAGCAGGATGGATCAGTTTGGACGAAATGTTGAGGCTCAGTTATAGTGTTGCTCATAACGTGTTCAGTGGGACATGGTGCTGGCTCAACTGCATCTGTGATTTCTTGCTTTGCTGCCGGTATGACTTTCAGCACCAAATGTTTTTTGCCATCCACCATCTTGAACCCCTGAACTTCCGTGGTGCAATTGGGAGGGATGGAAATATTATTCCTTTCCATGAGAACAGCCAGCTCGTTATTGCTGGGGTTAATAGCTTCGGAAGGCAACGGCGTGCCATTTTTTGGTAACAGCAGTGAGACTGGGGTAGCGGGTCGGCTGTTGTTTTTTAGTTCTTCTTTTATCATAAACTTCTTGCCACTTTTTTCGGCCGACATATTCCTCCTCTCAAGATACTGGTTGGTGGCCTCTAGAGTCTTTTCTGGTTTCAGCAGAAGGCCATGTTCATCCAGCATCCCCTCCCCAGACAGAGAGAGAAACCCCCGAGCCATCCAGGAGTTTGATTCTACTGGGTGCTTTGTCAGATGAAGCTTAAGTCCCTCTGATTCATCATCTTCCACCTTTGGCTGAATTTCCTTATTCCTCCAGAAGTACTTTCTTTCTTTTCCTTTCCTGGTGACAGCTGCCATGTGCTTAAGGTAATCATTCTGGGGCGGCTTCTGATCAAACTCATACTTGAGGGGAAACCCTGTTGTCGAGGCGAGGGAGAGATAACTGCTTAAATCGCCGCTTTGGCTCGTGCGCCCATCTTTGGTGTCCTCAGGCAGCGGCGGCTCATGCTTGACATCATGTGTGTGCCGCAAAAAAGTCCCTACATCTTTTGTGTAGAGCTTACACCTCACACAGGTAAACACTCCGTTGAGGCTGTGAGGGGCATTGAGGTTTTTAGTCACCTGCGGGGGTGTGTGCTTGATGTCTTCGTAAACCTGATGCCCCTGAGGCAGGGAGGGACCACTGGGTGGAATATCAAAGCCGTCACCAGGGGGAGCAGATAGAGAGCTCGCTTTGTAAACTGCTTTAGTTGTCTTCGGCTCACTGGACGTTGTGCTGCTCTCACACTGAGGTGTGGGTGTGTGCTCGGCCACGCCTGTTGCTCGCTGATTCTGGTGTTCTTTGGGGGACGGTGGGGAAGATATCTTGCGATCAGACTGCTCTCCCTTGTGCAAGCTGTTGTTTTCAGTCGTATCAGCTTGTTCCAAACCTGAACGCTGAGCAGTGCTCTTCCTGGAGCGGAGTCTTTTGCACCAGTTCCCTTTGTCATTGTCAACGTAGTGGCTCTCCAGTTTGAAGTTTTGTTCCATGGTAACTTTAAAAGTCTGAGGAGAGAGCATTTATAAACAAACAGGATGTTATATGTGAAAAGTGATTTCATACAGCCACTAGTCAAATGCCTTTGAGCTAGAGGTCCGTTCCACATGAATTAAGATGTTATGATTAACAACAATTAAATCATTGTTACTGTGTTATTAATTGTATTTGTGGACCAGGGAGGTTTATCTCCATTTTCATTGATACAAGCCTATATTGCTGTAATAAAAAGGCATGCTTACAGTCAACAATAGGGATATTGAGTCTCAGTCCGAGGCTCTTATCAATGTAGACAGTCTACGGGCTATTTTGACATATTTTCATTCTGACATTCTCAAATGAAATGAAAGACTAGTATAGGGTAGCCTACTCAAGAAATGTTCTAAATGTTGTACGTTGCGTTCAGTTTAAATTAATTCATATGGAAGACTGTATTGTGAAATTTTAACATAAAATTCAGTTAAGAAATGTATTCACATTTTCTCGTGACAAATGGTTTCTCGCGACAAACATTTTTGCTATTTCACGCGGCAAAATACAGAATCGTTAAGAGTCTATTTGAAAGTTTACTGTTGCCCATAGCTAGGTTATAGTGGCTACACGCATACTCGCCTGTTGCATTTGTAATTCTGATATAGCCTACTAACTACATAGATCTCAATAGTTTTAGGATTTTAGTCTACGTTTCATTCTTTGCTATGCGTGTATGTTCAAGAATGATTCGAGAGAAGCAATGATCTTTAACGTGTGTATTGACTCTGTCTGGACGTGCTTCAAACAATCCACTTTAACGCTAAAACGCCTCACGTTAGCTACAAATGGACTTCCCTCATGCCTCTAGAGTCTGCTGTTTCAAAATCACCAAGGCTCGACTACAGACGAAAATTGTGGCAATTAACATTTACAGTAGTTATTCCACAAACATGTTCAACAACCATCATGCAATGTAATGACTTAACGTTACCTCTTTCCTAAACTTGCAGTTCAGTAAACAGCGGCCATGACACCTCAATCCGGGGATGATTGAAGTCGGGAAACAAGTGTAGTAAAACCTCAAGCTTTTCAGGTCCCAAAACTGAAGCACGCGAATTACTACGAGTTACACCATCAACCATTTAAACTACCTTAACATTGCATGCCACAATTGGTTGTTTTAGGAATAGCCCCGTTATGAATGTGCATTGGTAGCTACAGCCAACAACTCGGAAGGGGATTTGTTATTCAGATGACACGTGCTTCCTCTTTCAAACTATCTGCTCAGTTTATAACAGTTGTATTATGCCAGCTCAGTGTGCGCAGCTGGGGCGCTTCAACAGGCTCCCACGATAGAAACAATCCAGTACATGGGAAAGTATAGACAACGCACTGAGACATAAATGTGTATTGGTTCGTTTGCTAAATACGTTCAATGTTACAATAAGCCGATTAGCACATATAATGCTTCGTCACGTCAAAGAAGTGTGTCTGGGGTATGTTTGCTAATGCTTTAGGATTGGAAATGACTTATCATTGGGGTCATGTCGTTGACTGTAGGTCTACGCCATACATTGTCTTACATTTATCTTACTTCTACCCTTAATCATGCACCAAACCCATAGGCTACGGTACAACAGTTTGGAGTTGTTTTTGATAAAAAATGCTTTTAAAACTACAACAGCATAGGCTAATTCTAAATGCATCTAAATTTGAATGCACCTGTCTTTTTGAGTTATGGTGATTATTTGTTATTTCTGAGGGAGAGAAAAAAAAAACTACTATGACAAATGGACAAGTTTTACAGAGTGGAAATGGAGTGTTGAGAAACAGTCCATTCGTGTTGCTCCATAGAATTGCATAGGCCTGCTGGTTCTAAGTCTATAAAAATATATTGCATCTTCAATGTAAATTTGGGACCCTTAATTTGGAACTTCTCCTTATGTCCCTAGTTATCCATAAATCAATGCACAAGTGTATTTAATATTCTGTAACAAATTCTCTTAAGAATGAGGAGTTTCTGTTTCCTTGTTGATTACAAGAAGGAGCTTATTTAACTAGGTGATTTCTAGCTAGTAATAGATCACACTGAACAGCCACGTGTGAGGCATTGCCTAGTGCCATTGAAGTCAGCCACTACACTGCAGGGTCAAACAAGGTTAATGTGGTCATGGTTCACTCCTGCGGAGAATGGAATGGAAATAAAACTATAATGAAACCAGAGCTCAGTTGAGCTTTGTTCAGTACAGAAGCTTAAGTCATATGTTTAGGCCTAATGGCAGTAAGTAAGCCTTGACTGAATACCATAATGTAAGGATAAAATATCTACTTGCTTTTTTATTGTAAACATTGCAAGGTTTTCTGAGGGTTATTTACCATCTAGATCTTAGTTTCTAACATTTCTGTCATTACGGTATTGTATAAACCCTTTAATAGACCTACCCATTTGCATTAGAGTTTGTGAATGGCTGCTATTACTCTCGGAGGCAGAATGCCCAGAATACCATAACACTGCCAGGCTCAGTGAACTCCTTTTGCTAAGCAAGGCAAGATTTGACATTATTGTTTAACTGTGTTATTTCACTTCTCCTTTGGACTTGGAGTCTGACAACTCATATATACTAGAAGTATGTGGACAGAGTGATAATAATGCATCACATGTTTCATGTAGTTCAGAAGATTGCATGTACTTCATAATGTATGCATTGAATACTGAATGAGATGTTTAACATAGCATATGTATAGTATAGCACACCATAGAAATTGTTATTGAATTCTTGTTGTAGTTGTTTGATGCCCTTGTGATTTTAGGGTTGAAATGCAGATACTCTGACCAAGAGGCTTAAGGCCAAGAATGAATTCACTGCCCAGCAGTAGGACTGTGAGGTTTATTACAACATAACTGAGCTCTGTTACACTGACATAGATGTAGACGGTCTCACACACATACTATTTTGTACATGCAGCAAATAGTTCCCTCCATTATGTCTTTAGCCCTGTTACTTTGTGTTCAGGTGAAAAAAAATGCGTTGGGAAACCTTTGGACCCGGCATATTCAATTATCTTATTATATTATATTATATCATCAGACAACAATTTGACATTTGATCTTATTCAGTTTTTTTCCAACATCACTTTGATGTTTTTATTTTCATACTTTAACCTCTGGATCTGATGAGCCAAACAGGAAGCCAGGTGAGCAAAGCCCAGTAGATTTAGCCTGCACAGGAAGCCCAAGTTTGATGAGTGTGATCCATTACCATGTTAACAGCTGAAGGGACTGAGTGTAAATAGTAGATCTTTAGTAATATTCCACCCGTATGCCTAGCTATTAAATAAACATGTAAATAAACTAGCCTGTTTCCGAGAGCCAGTTTTGCATACATTCTTTGATCAAATCTCGGAGCACCCACTGATATCTCAATATCACTATCCGCCTCCGACTCATTTCATTGGATGAGGTGGATTAGTCTGGTTCCTAACTAGCTTAACTTGCTGCCCGTCAAATTCACGGGGGCGGTTCCAGATTTTAACTAGATCATGAGACTTTTCGTTAGGGATATCGCAGTTTTAGGCGGTAAGAGAAAAAAATCGGATGGTATTATTTATAGATTGTGACAAGTTACCAGTTATGAAACTGTGACTATACCCGTGTGTTAAACGCATGGAGGCTGGATGAGATGTGCGGCCCTTCTTGTTCCTCGTACGTCTATGTAAGTTTGCGTTTGATTGGGCGTTTGCGGGGAAGTTCAGAGTGTAAGGGAGCATCCAATTGGCAGGATCGCCACTCCATGTGTTCTAATCTTGCTTATTGTAAACTTGAACAATGAAACCGTAAACTTCGTGGTTCATTGTCAACATTTTGTACTCTTCAAGACTCTTGTAGTCTTGTGTTGGTGTGAAACTCAAAACGTTCGTCCTCGATGTGTGGGGTAAGTGTTGGTGGGTGTCTTGTTTAAGTTCATCTCGTGAAACTTTTTGTTGGACCTATGTGAATAGCGGCAGACCGGTGAAAAAAGTAAACTATTCTCCCCTCGACCGCTGTTAACTAAATATATGGTTTAGGCTACTGTGCCAACCTGGAAGTCGTCCCAGCACTGGAGCAAGTTTGTAATGATAGCCTTGTTTTAGCGAGAGTGATACAGTAAACACCTAGCTACGTTGTAGAGTAACGTTATAGCCTATAATACATTGTTTCTATCTCACCGGAGAAGGCATTCGCTTACTCGTTCATTCCATTCATAGCTCCCCTCAGACTTGGTGGCATAGTTTTAGATGTAGGTCAGATCTAGATCATTGTCTCTTCGCATTGTTTAAACGGATGAGCCATCAATTTAAGTCATATTTGGACACTTGAAAGCCTGAGTATTTTTAATCTAATACAAAAACTCTTGCACGCCTCTGATGCATCCAACCAACGCGTTTTGATCATGACACTGGTTCAGCTGAGGACACTTATGAAGTTACCCAGTAATGGAATTCCAACGTGGAAATATAGGTCAAATGGTAAATGCCATGTGTGTTCCGCGAGGTAAAATACATAAACTTAACGTAGCCTTTCGGTGATGTATTTTCAGGCAGCCCGACACGTTTAATTAAATGGAGCTTGAGGGCCAGTGGTGGAAAGGACAGCTTGCAGGAGATATACACCAGGCTCTTCGCCTCAAGGTAAGCCTATGCGTCTGGAAAATGCCTTTCGTGCTTTTTAAGAACGACGTTATGGGCTAGCATGTTTGACCTCTAACTTTATGACGTGTCAAGCAGGTAGGCCTACTCAGGGCATGCGAAATTAAAACATGCCTGTCTGTTTCTCTTTCAGGAGCTCAAGCTGCCACTCTACAAAGTCCAGTCTCCACAGCTCAACCTGAGGCGGTACTTTGCAGACCTCATAGCAGTAGTGAGCAATCGTTTCAAGCTATGCCCAAACGCCAGACACCTTGCAGTTTATCTGTTGGATCTCTTCATGGACCGCTATGACATCTCTGTCCAGCAGCTTCATATAGTCGCCCTCTCCTGTTTGCTCTTGGCTAGTAAGGATTTCTGTTGGCTGTTCATTTTTGTAACGTGTGCACACAACTTTGATTTTAGTTCTTGACGTTTTTATGGGTTTAAACATAAACCCATGCTGTGCAATTTAGTTGGTATTTAATATGGATACTTTGCCATTTTGCATATAATATTTCAATTTTGATACTGAGATGTTTCCATAATCATAATCCATAATTGTTTTCTTTTTCTTTAGGCAAATTTGAGGAGAGAGAAGACCGAGTGCCCAAGCTGCAGACATTGAACAGCCTCGGTTGCATGAGCTCCATGAGCCTGGTTCTGACCCGACCGGGGCTGTTACACATGGAGCTGCTGCTCCTGGAGGCCTTCCAGTGGAACCTGTACCTTCCCACGGCGGCCCACTTCATTGAGTACTACTTGTCAATATCGGTCCACGAGGGGGACTTGCATGATGGCTGGCCCATGGTCTGCCTGGAGAAGACGGTCCTTTACATGAGCAAGTACGCAGACTACTTCCTGGAGGTTTCATTACAGGGTGAGTGATGTCATGTTGCCCCTTTGTCAGCTTTCATAAAGCTCCTCTTTACTTGAGTTATTTCTTTGATCACCACTAAACTATAGTCTGTTGTATCCCCTATTTACTTACTGCTATTGTTGCTGTTTTTGTTTTGTTTTTCATTCTTATATTTCTGCCAGATGTGCTCCAATTTATTTATTTAGGCCCACTACCGGTCCCCCCCCCCCTCCCCCCTCTTCGGAGGACAGCTTTATTTTTATTCAAGTGTAGTTACAATCGTGATTGAAGCCACCCGCTCTAATACAGTGTGAAAACAAAGTGGCATAAAGCAACAAACAGACAAGCAGGCAGACAGACAAGCAGACACATAGACAGACCAACAGACAGACAAGTAGACAGACCAACAGACAGGCAAGTTTACAGACCAACACACAGGCAAGCGAACAAACAAATACACAAGACATTCTATAGTTGCGGTGAGATTGTTGAAGGTACCACTTTACCAACCCATGACAATGGGGAAGATAAGAATCGACAGAGGAAGAGAAGGAATTGATCGGGGAAATCTGTGTGAATTAAGGGAGATGAGATGTGCCTGCATTGATGGGGATTGTGTTGAAGACTGCATGTCGGTGTATGTGAGAAAAGGGAGAGTAAAACTAGAGAAAGAGAGAGAAAGAGAAAGAGATGAGGTGTAATTGAGCAAGATATGCTCCAATTTAATGCTACAAACGGATCTTCTAATGTAAACCTCTATGAAGGGCACTGCATGAATGAAAATATGATCTTTACCAAACCATAGCATTCCAGTTATTTACAGTATATTGTTTGTTTTTGTATTGTATGTTTTTGTGTATATTGCATGTCTCTTGCCAAATTGAAGATCTTGCCAGATCTTAAAAAGAGGTGAATGTGGACTGCTCCAATGTAGTTTAGATTAATGTAAATAAGCATAATAAACAGACTCCATAAAGAATGAGATCAAATGCTAATTATGTGTATTACTGGCATAATACTGTTCTGTCACTGAAGCATGCAATACTACTTGGTGCTTGATTTTGATAAGGCAGATTTGCATTGTATCTAGTTTGCTGCTTAGATTGCAATCAGGACCCTTTACGCCCTGATACCATCTCACTCCTTCATTCATGCCTTACCACAGGTGTATCTGGTCAGATTTTCAGGCAAGCTTTCATATGTGGTCAGTATTTTGCGCAGGTTTCATCTTCAATGCCAACTTCAGGATGCGTTGTCAAGTTCTCAGGGTAGGTAGATGTGAGCGGCACTTCAGTCATTCCCGACGATCTCAAACGCCCCCCCCCCCCCCCCCCCCTTCTTTCTCCTCAGACCATGTCTTCCTGAGCTTTGCGCCATCTTTGGTGGCGGCTGGTTGCGTGGCGGCCTCTCGCATCATCCTGCGCCTGTCCCCTACCTGGCCCAGCCGTCTCCAGCACCTCACTCTCTACCCCTGGGAACACTTGCTGCCCTGTGTGGAGAGGTTACTTCTGTGAGTACGCTACACAAAGGCCTCTGCGCTCCCAGTGCAGCATCACTTGTGATGTCCTCAACTGCTTTTGTAGTGATCATATACTATATTGCCATTCATATAGACTTGCAGTGGTGGGTTGGTAGAGATGAGGCTGTGAGGTAAGCAGGCCTTTGTTGATAATGTGGAAAAGTGGCATAAAATGCTGAAAGCAGAGAGTAGAACGCTGTCACTGAACAAGTGTGCCTTGCTCTTCATTCACTATGCACATGATCAGTGGTCGTGTTGTAGGGCAATATCTGCAGAGCACAAAGCAAGTTCCTTGCTGACTTCCATTCGACAGTTCTTACACAACTAGTAATAGTTCACTCCTTCATCTCTACTATACATTTGTATGGAGTTCATATTAGTGCATTTAGTCATTTAGCAGACACTTCTATCCAAAGCGACGTACAAAAGAAAGAAACTGGAAAACTAGAGACTTCAACTAGAAATATAATTCAGAGAGGCTGCTATCCTATCAAGAAAATGCTTCACTTGCTCCAGGCAGACAGTGTTTTTTTTTTTCTTTCTTGAATGCCAAAAAGTAACTCTGTCCCTGTTCTTTGGTTCTCAGTGCCCACGACGGTGACCTGAAAGAAGCCAACAAGCAGAAGTGCCAGCACCCGATGTCTCAGATGGTGTTCCAGTCCCAGCCCCAGAGCGCTGCTCCACACCAGTACCTCCAGAGACCCACGCTACAGTACACCCAGCAGAACCTGGCCCAGACCCACGGCCCGTCCCCCTACCTGACCCATACCACCACGCTGCAGCCCAGCACCACCCTGGGACAGGGGCAGGCCCAAACCATATCGGCCTCACTGGATCCAAAGGGGAACCTGCCCACCCGGGGCTATCAGTTGAACGCACTCTACACCTGTGCCACCCCCCAGTTTGACAGGTGATGCTGGCTCTGGTTCTTTAGAGGAATGGACAGGTGTTGACATGATGGAGCCAGGGTGACCAAGCTGCCCCCCTCCCTCACATTCGACTCGGAAGGATTAACTGAACCATTTCAGCTGCTAAGCGATGTTTTTTCTTTCTTTTTTTTTCTCTCTTTTTTTTGAAACAAAAAAAAAAACTAAAACACATCATCTGGTCAAGAAGTGTTGGAAATTCAGTGTTACGTTCTTAGTCATACAGAATCAGGCCATTCAAACGTGCAATAGTAACTTTTTTTTTTTTTTTTTGCCTTGAAATAATGCTAATTATGTTGAAGTGTATTTTTCAATGCAGACTTCATGAAAAATGTGGGTGTATAGTCATTTTTACAAGTAGGTGTAGTTGTTTATTTGTGCGCTGCTACCTCAGAAGCATTGAATGTAGACTATTGTCCTGTGAACAGTACAAGTGCACTTTGATTCGTTATTTGTTTTTAATAAAAACACTGCAGGGTGACTATGAACGTCTCGAACAGACATGTGCCCTGTGTCAGTTTCATGTACACTCATGTCAAACAGTCATCTAGAGGTTTCTTTTTACTCTCAGAAAGTGTGAGCATTTTTTTGATGGCTGAATTGAGATGACATGCATCTACATCCGACACTTTCAGACATCAACTGAAGAGAGCATGTTCAGAGAGATTCTATAAGCACTCACAATATGGGTGCAAAAGGATTTATTTCATTACAAACAACAAGTGAACCGTCACTCAGTGCAGATATGGACAACCTGAAGAATTGCATCCAAACAGTGACTAAGACAGGCTGTGTAAATACTGACATAGAAAAAGAAAAAAAGTATTAATTTCTATGCTCATGACCTTCCCACAAGGGCGTCCCTTGTCTTCTCCCAGGCTGTACTTCTCCGCCTGGAGTGGGCCGAGTGTGGTCTCAAACCTGACCAATCTAAGTGAAACTCCACCCTTTCTCTCTAGAGAAGTGTTCTAATGAATGCAGGCAAAACATTGGTAACTCTATTCACCGTAACTTGGGGGCTGGTAGTATGTTCCCTTCTGACGTGTCGCCAGTGATGCTAGGAAGACCCAGACAGACAAGATGTCATTATGGTAGGGATGGATGTAGACACAGAGCGCAAACTCCGTGTCGGGGATCTCTGTGCTGTGAATCTGGGCGCTCCGGACTCGTTCGATCACAGCATCCATATCGGTGAAAGCCATATGAATGGGCATGCCAGTCACCTAAAAAACAAAGGAACCATTGTTAATGTAGAGGTTTGGTTTTTGGTTGTCTAGTCTAGTCTATCACATAACAATGCGGTTCACAATTGGTTACGGTCACACTCTGAATAAGGCCAACAAAAATGTTACTTTGGCACTAAACTGATGACTTGAGAATATGATGGTGTTGTTGGTACAAATGAAGAAGAATCAGAGACTCTGATGTGAAAAGTGATTTTCATTTTACACGTGATTCTACAGTTCCTGGTGGAAAAAAAAAATACACAGATTTTTAAGGATCTGTCAATCAACTTCAAAAAATTTCTTGAAAACCCAGGCATTCACTGCTGTCAACCACAAGCTATTTAAAGCAGCAATCATAAAGCGAGTAATGGTGGGAGGTCCGGGCCTCACCTTGAAGTCCCTCATGTTGACGGACAGTCTGTGAAGCTCCTCCTCCACGGAGGAGAGGTCTTGCTGCATCTCGAACTTGGGCAGGATTTCACTGAGGATAGTAGGGTAGCGCCTGTTCCACCGCGTCAGGTGGGGACAGCGCCATTCCATCACACTCTGCTTTAGCTTATTCTCCATCCTTCAAGCAAAGGCACACAACTCAGAAAGACGCACATGACTGCAAACACACATATTTAGAGAGATGCATTGGGTTTTATAGTTGTTACTCAAGAGGGTTATGTGAAACTGTTTATTTTAAAGACACTTCTGTGGCCTAACCTACCTTCTTTGTAAGACTTCAACCAGCTCTGACTGAGGAATGCGATACTGGATTGCAGGGGACTTCCAAAAACAAAATAATTATTAAATCATATACAATGATTTCCGTGGTCTAAATAATAATTACAAAATTATAACAATTGCACTTCTTAATCTGGCCACATGGTGTCACTACTTCACAGGTAATCACATGGGCAGGTAAGACTAACCTCTTCTGCTGACTTTGGCTGGGAGTCTGCTGAGAACAAAGCAATCCATGTAAAATCATCTGACAGCTGAAACGTCAGCGGCACTGCCATTGCATTGTTCCTATGAAACCACACCTACGACGCACCAAGACAACAGAAATGTTTGTTTATCTCTGGTGACACAGGCCGTGCCAAAACCACAGTGAGGCACCACAGGTACAGTTACTGAGGGGAAGATAACCACCAGAGTATCTCTGACTCAGTTTTACGCCCTAAACTGAAATTGGAACTGAAGTAGGAACTCTGGCCCCATACATCCAAAGAAACAGCGCTGCAAAATTCTTCTTAGATAAACTAAACATTGTATAAACAAAATGTTACTGTACTCAAAATGTTACTGCACCTCATGGAAGAACGTGCAATATATACCACCACACTTGATTGAACTCTTAACATATATATTTTCAATGTACTATTTTTTAGCTATTTGTACTATTGTTGTGTTATAGGTTGTTGTTGTATTATATGTTGTCCCTAGTCGCACCAACAGGAGCAGTGTTGCAAATTTAGTTTTATGCAAATACAATGACAATAAAGGCTTTTCTATTTTCTATTCTATTCTATTTTTATACACTGTACATTTTTCCAGTTGACCACACAGTCCACTTTTATGATTGGACAGAATGCCTCCTGTAAGCTGTAGTGGCTCCCATCTTTTTGATCCCACACCAAGACACCGGAGGGCCCAGTGGTTAAAACATACGCCCTCTCACCCTGGGAATAAGACAAAGAAGTCAGTTCTTGAGTTCATCTTTTACTAGAATTCTTTGTGAATTGCAAAATACATTTGTGAAGAGTGAATGAAAAGGTAGAGATGTCTAAACACACCTATGCACATACACAACCCATTTATAAGAGCTTAGGTGAGCAGCTTACCTCTGTAATTGATGTAGCTAGAAGAACATATGCCTCTACTTCTAAATACAGAAAGAAGTTGCAGAGTAGGGCCGCTAAACTGACACCGTTTCCGATGACTAGATCCAGGCATTGCTGTAAGGTTTTCAGACACATTAATACAACTCATTACATGGAACTGAGCAAGGAACATTTCAGTACTGAAAAAAAAGCCCCTTCACAGTTCAGCTCATCGTGGATATGATTGTTTACACCTCCAGCTGTGGCGGAACCTTTCTAAAGTGTGTGACTCATATATTTTAAAATGTCATATTTCCTGAGCAAAAACGGTCTCTGGTGTTGAGCGTACCTCAGAGGTGAGCCACATCTCTCCATGGTCTCCAACTTCAGATGAACTCGGCAGAACAGGAATCAGAGACACGAAAGCAGCTACTCTCTTCTGTTTCTGTGAATGGAGTGATTGAGGAAAGACCAAGGCATCTATTTCTTATATATATATATATATATATATATATATATATATATGTATATATACACACACACACACACACACACACACACACACACACACACACACACACACACACACACAGTACTGTGCAAAAGTTTTAGGCAGGTGTGAAAAAATGCTGTAAATCATCAAGTCTGTCTGGGATTACATGAAGATTGGTGCATACAATTATCTGAGGTAAATAGCTGTGACACCACAGTGTACAAATTGGTCATGCAATATGACAGCGCATTTTGCAACTGGCACTTACATTTGCATTATTTTGATGCAAAGGTAAAAGTGAAAAAATGCTATAAGTCATCGAGTCTGTCTGGGATTACATGAAGAGACAGAAGGATTTAAGGAACCCTAAATCCACAGAAGATCTGTGGTTAGTTCTCCAAGATGTTTGGAACAACCTACCAGCCGAGTTCCTTCAAAAACTGTGTGCAAGTGTACCTAGAAGAATTGATGCTGTTTTGAAGGCAAAGGGTGGTCACACCAAATATTGATTTGATTTAGATTTATCTTCTGTTCATTCACTGCATTTTATTAATTGATGAAAATAAACTGTTAACACTTCCATTTTTGAAAGCATTCTTAGTTTACAGCATTTTTTTCACACCTGCCTAAAACTTTTGCACAGTACTGTATATATATATAAAATATGTATGAGTATATAATTCATAGGTGTTTTTGTTATGGGGTCTGGGGCAGAGATTTCTGGGCAGAGATTTCTGGACAGAGACTTTGGACATTATTCCTGGGATCTGTTGAAGCCATTCTCCTAACTTGGAAGTTACCCTCAGAGCACTGCTGGAATCCCTTTAGCCTCGTCTTTCCATGTGATACCCAAATCTCCTTTCACTCCCTGTTATTTCTCTAGCTTCTCACATTCCCTCTCCATCGTGCTGTAGCTCTTGGGACTGCACACATCTATTTTTACATGCAATCCCCAGCTAATCCCACACATATTAATATTCATGAACGTGTGCTTATATACACATACATACATTTATATGCATTGGATTAATAGTGCATTAATCCTCATAATGCAGACAGTTTTTTGACCTTCTACTTGAATGTCAATACAATATCAACTCCTGTGTGTGCTGCTGGTTACGTGCTTTACCAAGAAAGTAAGTTGGCTCTTATCCTTGTGGTGATCATCCCCATCACGCTTAAGGATCTCTGGTGGAGGTGGGAGAGGTCTGAAGAACCTGGTGGCCAGGACTAGCTGTCTGTCACTGTTCACTACAGTGCAGACGAACCTCACCCGTTCGCCAACAGCCCTGCACGCTTTCTCAAACTGGTGCGCTAACATTAGATTGTCATCGCTTTCGTTGGTTGGAAACTGGAACGAAAAAAGACAGTGTGGTTAGCATCACGTTGTAGTGAGGAGAGAATGAAAGTGAATGCTTAGAATGACAGTCACACTCACCACCCAAAAAGGCCTCTGATTAATCTCCTGGAGGGTAAAACATAGAGGAGACTTTAGTTACATTGAAACACAAACACACACACACACACACATAAGCACACACACATAAGCACACACACACACACACACACACACATAAGCACACACACACAAGCACACACACACACACACACACACACACACACACACACACACACACACACACACACACACACACACACACACACACACACACACACACACACACACACACACACACACACACACACACACACATAATCATTTAAAACATAAACTGAAAATAAAACAGCATTATGCTAACTGTGACTGATGGTTCTTCTTTAGAGGTGATAGGTGGGTCCAGAGTTATGAAGACACTGAGGTAACTGGCTTCCTCTTTACTGTTTCCATGGTGAGAGACGTTACTAGACCACTCATAGCCCAGTAGTAAAGGGGCCATTTTGATCTTGAGAGTACAGCTGATCTGATGGCATAAAACAAAGGACACTAATTCATTCAGTTGTTCATACAAAAGGGGTAAAGTGTGAATACTGTACACTGAATAAACACTGAAATCATCATTTAATAAATTCATTTAATTCAATCAAGATACAAGATATGCACAGTGCATTTCAGCAATGAGAAAAGCATGTTCTACATGCTAACCCAATGCAGTCTGTTATGTCTCTTAGTGGTATAAAGGTTTGAATCCACTGAATGAACAGGCATGAATATGTGCAGTGCTTGGTGACTTTCTGTGTGTGAAAGCGTGCCACGGAAACACAGCGCCCACACAGCTGTGGGCTCGACTGCAGAGGAAAAACAGAGGTGGGAGAGTGAGAGGTGGCTTTCAAAAGTGACTCATGCCCACAATCAGTGTGAATGACGTAGACGATCACGTCCACTGCTGATTCATTATGCTGCCAGAAATGTCTGACGGGAGAATTTAAGCAGTGAAAAAAAAAAAGCTTCACATATTATCCTTTACCTTTAGATCTGTGTTTACTTAGTTGAGGTGTGGTGTTGAAGTGGGAACTGTACCTTTGTCCTCTGCAGCAGAGTCCTGAAGGGTATGTTCACAGAACCTAGCCACTGTTTGCCATAGAAGGTCTGAGTCCCACAGCCCCTCAGCGTGTTTCTCTGTCATCAAAGAGACACTGGATGAGTATTTTCCTTATAACCCTTTCTGTAATGTATTTATGAGGTAATTCAGTGGGCAGAAACAAAAAAGAAAAAAAAGACATAGGCAATATCAGGCCCGATGTTGATGCACAAGTTGCACTCCGCCGTGACCTCTTCCCTGCCGTGTTTTTCACGATGCACAGCATTATTCTGCGCACCTCCGTGAGTTGAAATGAAACCGCATCAAAGATGTTGATGACGATGTCATCCTGAATCTTGGCAAGACCCGCGTGGCTGTAGTCACCATCCGGGGAGCTGAGGCAAGCGAGGACAGATCAGTGTGCATGAGCACACACAGTCAAAGAAGTGATCGACAGATGCACGTCTGAATGAGGAATTGCGACGGGCGGCTAGCCCAGCTGTTGGCGGTGTCATCGGAAAGGCATACCTAAAATCGAGGCAAAATTCCTCTCTCCAGACCGGGTCAGGTCCTTCTGCGCTGCTGGTCTGAAATGTCAAGCTTTGGAAGTTCACCTCAGCGAAAGGATGGAGTTGATTCTGCAGTAACAACGCAAAGTATCTCAGTTTCCCAAATCAACACATAAGTAAATGCTCAAAGTTAAAGAAAGGAGGGGAAAAAATCATATCATCGAAGGACACCAACTCCCACATTTAAAATTGAAATGAAACCAATCACCATAGAAACGGCACTTCATTTACTTAAACAGGCTGTGGGCTGTAGCCATGGTAATCAAGGGACTTCAAAACCAGCACAAGGGTTATTTGTATCCTTCTATCGCTCAGGGACAGCACTTAAAACATGACAGACACATCCCAGTGTGCAGTGCTCTTGAGTGTACCTGTGAGCATTTAGGTATCCAGCGAATGAGGTCCTGTTTACCTCGGGACAAACCACAATAGGCTCCACGGTTCTCCATCTGACTGTTAGAAAGACAACAAATTCAAGCTGCTCAATCATCTTGAGTCGGTATCAGACATTCACTGTAAAGCGTACTATTTAAAATAAAAAAAACTCTTAGTGATATGGACTGTCAATCTGTTGACATACAGTATATCATACATTCCCTTTAGATGACGTAATATATGTATGTTTGTATGTATGTATGTGTGTGTGTATGTATGTATGTATGTATGTATGTATGTATGTATGTATGTATGTATGTATGTATGTATGTATGTACGTATGTATGTATGTATGCATGCACTCA
This sequence comes from Clupea harengus, assembly GCF_900700415.2. Lineage (NCBI taxonomy): Eukaryota > Metazoa > Chordata > Actinopteri > Clupeiformes > Clupeidae > Clupea > Clupea harengus. Next base: position 21,560,964 of record NC_045164.1, on the reverse strand, counting down.
TGCATGTATGTATGTATGTATGCATGTATGTATGTATGTATGTATGTATGCATGTATGTATGTATGTATGCTGTGCCCGAGATGTGCGGCAGATTGAACTTTAGTATGGAGTGAATGGGGGCTGTACTGATATGTCTTCTGGCGAACAGGTAAGTGTGCAGCTCTCTGGATGTTGACACGGATTGTCAGGTCGCCGTCGGAGAGGGCGCTAGGAGGGACACACTTCATCTTCTGACGCCTCGGCTTCAACTGCCGTGCTCGCCTGAACACGTCCCAGTTCATCACGCTATGAGGTCGGACGGGGAGAAGGGACGCAAGAGAATGAATCATACAAGCAAGTCATAGCAGCACCCACACTGTCTGCATTAAATCGCTGAAGGTTTTTAATACATTCACATTTATAGAAACAAGAGGCGGGATATCAGACCATAGACATTAAAAGATGTAGTTAAAAACTCTGGCTCTCACTCACAGAGGGATATCAGACCATAGACATTAAAAGATGATGTTAAAAACAATGGCTCTCACTCACAGTGGGGTATCGGCATCCTGGTACTCTCTAACAATATCAGACAGCTTGTATTTTTTCTCAATCTGGTGAAGGTCTTTTTGAGCATCATTGACCACCTTGAACACATGAACATAAATAACACATTCAGTCCACACATCCTTAAAAAAAAAACACAGAATGCTGGCATGTAGGTTGGGGACATTCACAGAGCGTTTCAAAGAGATTAGCAGCACATTCAGGACGTGCATACAGCACCCTTCTGACTGGTGAATTCCAAATCTAAAACACAGTGTGTGCCTGAAATTATACGTGGGAAGAAGCTGGCAGCCTCTCTCTTTCTCTCTCTCTCTCTCCCTCTCTTTCTCGCTTTCTCTATCTTTCTCCCTCTCTCTTTCTCTCTCTCTCTATCTTTCTCCCTCTCTCTTTCTCTCTCTCTCTCGTTCTCTCTCTCTCCCTCTCTCTCTCACACACAATCACTAAAATATGCAGTGATTCAGTGTAAACGTGGGAGGTAATTAATCCAAAATAAAGTCTGGGGTTGATTGTGCCTTTTCCCCGGCAGGAATCGGTATGAAAAGCAAAGGTACCTGTTAGGATGACAACAATTCAATTCTAATTACATTGCTATTAACCATTGAGGGGATGTCAAGTGTCACGTTCTGTTCTCCTAACCTTCTGAAAGTATCGGATGGACCACTTCCTCTCTGCTGAGATGGAGTCGTCACCCCGGGGTTCTATGTAATCCTGTCACGACACGATAAAGCCATTAACTGAGCGGACACCCGTGATGCCAGTATTACAAAAAAAAAAAAGATCAGCCAGATCACCCTTAAGGCCTACCTCCATCATGGCCTCTGGGGTGTCCCTGTCGTGGAGCGGGATGGGGCCACATAGGAGCTCCATCATGGCCTCTGTGATGTCCCGGTCGTGGAGGGGGACGGGGCCAGTTAGGAGGGCCTCAGGAGCGTGCTTGCTCCTCAGACACAGGAGGCGGAAACGTCGGGAGGCGTCCAGCTGCTCATCCTTGGCGAAGCAGAATTCCTCCATGGGGTCCAGACGGAAATGACCATTTGGGTTCTCCTGCATTTGGCGCACCTCCTGGTGAAGCGAATACAGGGTGCAAGGTCAAGGTCGAGGTCAAATGTCTAGCATCCATGTTTAGCCCATCATTTCATATTTCAAGCATATGTATATTTAATGATATGTAATATACCATATATAATTATGTGGGTTATGAAACTGCTTGACAGGGGCATTCACACATTGTAAGTTTGCTTGACAAATTTTTCTCAATTACTGCTCCTTCATGGATCTATCAATCAATCAATCAATCAATTCAATCTTATATAGCGCTTCTCTATATACCCGAAGTCGCTTTACAGAGTCCAGAGTCCAGTAGTCATTCATACACAGTCATACCGGTGGTGGTAAGCTACCTCAGTAGCCACAGCTGCCCTGGGGCAGACTGACAGAAGCGTGGCTGCCAATCAGCGCCAACGGCCCCTCCGACCACCACCAACATTCATTCATATTCATACGATGCAATGCATGTCTTTATGATGGTGGGGGAAACCGGAGTACCCGGAGTAAACCCACGCAGGCACGGGTCAACATTAAGTTGATGATAAGAAATCATAGTGAGTAGAGTACCACAGTAGAGTACTTCACTCCTGTACTACTAGTCACAACGGCCATCAATGCGATTAGTTCAAAAATGGAGTCAGTCTGTGACGTGTATACAAACCCTCAGGAGTTCATTGAGCCTAGTGTTTGCTGGGTGATTGGGGTCAAAGGGCAGCCTCCTGAGCCACTCCAACTGTCTGCTGTTTAACCGAGCCGCCGTCGTGCTAAAGTGACAAAAAGACAGCAGTGTTTATGTCAAGCAAAAGTGTTTTGTCTCCATTCTCCAAGAGGTGCATATTTTGGCTGATACATACTTCACTAGATTATTAAAACATATAATATTCTATGTCAATACTGTGGTAAAAAAAATGTATGATCGGATTTGGTGTTGGAGATTACTCTAATCTTTGGATCTTAGGCAGAGAGAGGGTTATAAATAGCTGCAAAGATAACAATGCATAAACGCATGAGCCCACCTGCGAAAGGATGGTAGGATTGGATCTGCAGGGGGGGCCTTAGGAAAACCCCTTTCATCCACTGCCCATGACAGGACATAATACAGCTTTGCAGTGGTCAACAAGCACATCTCGTCCTCGTCATCGATGGTCAGAAAGAACAATACGTCTGAAAGATACAATTTTCAACTCATGCTGTCTAGACATCTTATGACTGCCAATGACGAAGATAATAATTTAATAATTGAATTTGTATATAAAAAACAACAGCGATCTAGCAATTCAACAAACTAATACAACAAACACTTTGCATTGTTTCTATTGGTGTTTGCAAATGTCCACCACCAATCATCGGTTAGACTCTTGAATGTCCTCTCTCTAATATCCCAAGAGGTATTAATGCTTTAGTAGTGTCTCAGTATACACACACAATGAACATTTTTGATGCAGGTATTTCAAATCTGAGAATTATTCATGTCAGTTTTACTCACTGCTTCCCACTCCTGTATGGAAGCTTGCGACAGTTTGGTCGCAGCTGAATTCTGACGCCTCCACTGGTGCACTGGTCGCTGTTACATTTCTGTGTGGAATCGGTAGATACACCTTGGCAAGAAGAGTGCTCCTCAACCTCTTATGCTCGTGGACCTTGAACATGTATGGGGCATCAGCACAGTTTGTCAGATCCTTACTTTGCAATGATACTAACCACAATACTAATAAAACCACACATGAACATGATATACCTCCAACATCAGGCTCTCCGGCCAGTTTGTGACTTGCATATTGAACGTCTCCTCGATATTCACTCTGAAATCACGGTTGAACGGTGACTGTGATGTAGTTGAGACAAGTTTTCCATTGTAAAATATTTTTACAGAGATCGTGCGCTCACGCAGTGCTGCTCTTCTGTAATTTTCTGGCCTAACAGATGAAATGGGAAAGCTGACACATGGGCGAATGAAGAAACAGAGGATCTGTACGGTCATATTAAATTTCCATATTGAAGATATCTGGATGCAATACCCATCTTACCCTGTACAACAAAAGTCAGGCATGATTGCCTCATTCATGGTAAGAACAGGAATGAAGGGCAAATGGCTCATTCTTCTCTGAACTGTACAATGGAGGTCATCTTCTGCTTTCTCTTTGAGGGTGTGGGTGTTTAGTACATCTCGCAACCCCCCACTCATATATTGCTGAATGGAGATTAGGTCATCATCCACAAAAACAGGTCCCTGTGGATCATAAAAATCCTTATAACTGCTTTCATTCAAATTATCAAATTTAAGTCCAAACAACACTGTCAATGCATGTCGATGTGAAATATAAAGGGCTTCAAAATATCAATAAATAATAATATTTAGCCGGCACAAACACCCACATTCACCTCGTTTTCTTCTGCCCTGCTACTCCCTGCCGCGCTATCAGTAGGTGTTCCTTCACTAACGTAACTGACTAATGTTCCATCACCGTTTGCTGGTTTCAACTCCGCTCTGACAATAAATATGCAAATGTAAACTAGATATTAACACCGAGACAAGTGATATCTGTCTGACAATGCATACAATCAACAACAGAAGATTTGCATGTTGTTCTTCACAGAGAAGGAAGTTAGTGTTCCCTAACACATTTGCTTCTTAAAAAAAAAGGTCTTAGTGGGCTGTTACTTTTTGTTAGAAATTTGATCATTCGATCGAACATAGGGAAGAATAAGTATTCAAACTACAGTGACTTGTTTGAATGGCAATTCACTGCTGTTTCAGTGTGTGAAGTGTAATGTCATTTCTATTTTCAGTGTTGTGAGGGGTTACATTTTCTATTTCTTTGCAGTAGGTTTTATTTGAAACCACAACAAAAGTTTAGCTTTGTTGCTGTGTGTGTGTGTGTGTGTGTTGTGTGTGTGTGTGTGTGTCGTGTTGGTGGGTGTGTGTGTAGTGTGTGTGTGGTGTCGCTGTGTGTGGTGTGGTGTGTGTGTGGGTGTGGTGTGTGTGTGTGTGTGTGTGTGGTGTGTGTGGTGTGTGTGTGTGTGTGTGTGTGTGGACCCATTTGTGTGGTGTCTTACTACAGAACAAATAAACTGGCCTCAAGACTCCGGTAACTCTTAAGTTTTATCAGGAGCCACTGAGCTAAAAACTAATAGCAGTCTTTACACACCTGTCCGTGCAGTAACTCTTTGTGAAGCGTTACAATATCATTGTGTAAGCTGCTTTACGAGAAGCTGTTGATTCAACTGTGTTTTATTTTGGTAGGCTGCAGATGCGCGTCGCGCGTGAATTTTATTGCGTTGTATCTGAACACGTTGTTCTAGTATTTTTGAAAACTTACATTCAGTGGTGGGCATGGCTTAATAACATAGGAAACCCCTTTGTTGTTTAATTCACAAATCCATTTAACGGCCAAACCCACAAACCTACATCCTACCAAATGATTCATCCAGCCTGTTGAAATTCCCATCCTCTCAAACTGTTTCAACATGAACTGAACATTATAAATAAATATTATAACATTATAAAAAGCTGATGTATTGCAGGCCTGTTGTGTTAGACTGCATATGTTTTTGCTAGAAATAACCTGGCAACTGAGTGTGTGAGGATTTAATATGCATGATATTTTTATATATTTAATAATTAATATACCAGGATTTTATAATTTCCTGGTAGGCACTGTTGTAGCAACATGAGTTGCTCTGTCAGGGTTTAGACTTTGACCTCTGTTTGCGCTGCTTGACCAGGACCTGATCGCAGACCTGCTGCCCAGAGTGCTCCCTGCCATCACCGAGGGTCTGCAGGACCTGGACGATGACGTGCGTGCGGTGGCAGCCGCCGCCCTCATCCCCGTGGTGGACGGGCTGGTGCAGCTGCAGCTCCCCAAGGTAAGGGGGGCTTGTTTGGAGCTTTTGGAGAGGTTTGCCCGTAGAAAAACTGTGCCTGTCCTTAAAACTGTGCCTGTCCTTAAAACTGTGCCTGTCCTTAAAACTGTGCCTGTCCTTAACACTGTGCCTGTCCTTAACACTGTGCCTGTTATCGCCAATAACAGTCCCTTTCATCGTGAACATCCTCTGGGAATGCTCTCCTTGAGCTGGATGACCTCACCGCTCCACCAACAGCATCATGACCCTGCTGTCCTCACTTCTCACCTACCCAGAAGTCCGCGAGTGCAAGTACGCCCACCTCCCACTTCTCTGCCCACACCGAGAGCGTAGTCGGCACACATCAGTCAGCTATTGCTGTTTGGAGATCAAAACAAGGTCACTTACACCCAAGGGCTAGCTGTAGTTCAGGCTGGATTGCCTCCTAGTTAGCCTTATTTAGCAGTTCGTGGGAAGGGATGAGTCAAGAGAGGGCTGCATTCACTTTTACAAAAACAGAACAAAGAAATCCAGTAACCAGACAAGTAGGAAACATTTGTGAATTTTGAATTAATTCAAACGATTTATGTGTTTGCTCAAATGTTTCAATCACTCTCGAACTTGACTTTTGGAAAAAGTGACACACAGCCCCCACTGCACTGCATGTCCGCTGTACATTAAATGTTGCACATGTAAGAGAGACGCGTCAATGTGCCTCTGTGTTTTCCCAGCATGCAGGAGTCCCTGACAGTCCTGGTCCTCGCGTCTGGCCCTTCCTGCGCCACACCATCTCATCTCGTGCGCAAGGCAGCGCTGGAGACTCTCTTCACACTACTGTCGAAAGCTGAGCAGGGTTGTTGTGTGTGCGCTAATGGCGCGCCCACTGTGTGGTTCAAAACAATTCAAATGCAATGACTGGTCTGCAGTGTTTCTGACGCGTTGTCTGTCTGTCTGTGCAGAACTGTGCCAGTGTGGCTGAACCCCATCCTGCCAGGACATGCTGAGGACACATCTTTCAGTCCTGCATCCTGGAGAGCAACCCAGAGATACTGGATCTCATTCAGAAGGGTCTGCAGTCTACAATACAGTTCCATTAAGCAAACACACACACACACACACACACACCACACAGAGAACACACAACACACAAGCGTTTTATACTTTAACATTGCAGCCTCATCTTCCATATTCAACACACTCGTGTTCCAACAGAAGTGTTTTGCCCTCATTAAACATACAATCTGGTTCACAAGGTGTGGTTGTCATACTTCACATACCCATATCTCTGAAAGCCACACATGCAACATTACTCACATGCTCAAAGCATCAGGACATAGATTAGTCCTAACTCTAACTCTACGGATGCATGGGTTTGTGGTATGCTGATGCCTGATTGGTCTGTTTTGCAGGTGTGGAGGAGCTTCTGAGGCAAGCCTTGCCCCAAATACGTGGTGGGCGGCCAAGCTGTCCTGGATGGGGCGTGGCTTTGCCTGATGATGCAGGGCTGTCCACATCCCCATCGACCTCAACATGCTGCTGGAGGTCAAGCCCCGCTCAAAGGTCAGCCCAGTCTCCGCCAGACCTGTTTCAGGTCTTTTAAGCATCCATTTGTAGTATTGTGTGCTTCATGGAAGTCAACTGATGCTCATGTTGTTCAGTTGATTAAGCTATGATTGCATGGCTCTGGAGCTCACGGTGAACACAAAACTGTAAGTGTATAAATTGCATAGATAGTTGGAGCATCAATTGAGATTATGAGTGTATTAAAAGAGTGCTTAAGTCATTTTGCATAAAATCTTCTTGATAGACATGGGAAATCATTCTCACAACACACAATTCTTGTTGGGAGGGAGAATGATTTCCCATGTTTGGTACACACACACACACACACACACACACACAGCCAATCACCACCGCCACGTCGTGTCTGCACTTGCTTTATTAGCCTGAAGTAAAATCCAGTTGAATTGATCACTAAACTGCTCCGACAATTTTGTATGCCAAATCCAGGTTCCTCAGAGTGCTCAGTTTTCTCACCAGCTGTTTTTTAATTTATTTATTTATTTATTTATTTATTTATTTTTTATCCAATCTGCTGGCTGCGTTCAGGAGAAGTCTGGTAAGCTCACCAGGTTAGGCGGTCAGGTGAAGGAGACGGTGCAGGAGTACATCGCCGGGGCGGAGCACGGTGACCGAAGACCCCGCCACCCGCGACTACTGGTGATGAGGGCGCGTCTAATGTCTGCCAAGGTGAGTGACGGCGCATCGGATCTCATTTTTTGTGTTGGTGGTCGTTTTCGTATCGTTCGTTCATTCACTCAGTCTACTGACTTAGTTAGTCAACACACACTTTATTTATTTATTTTTTAGTCTTTTTCACTTTCTCGTTATGCTTAGTTATTCATAGCGTATGCTCGTGATTTTTAAATGCAAGCCTGCAACCCTTTCATTATATTTTGAATGTTTGGATGCATAGCCAGCCGGTCAGCACTGTGGCAAGCTGTTGTACCGAGCGCATGTCGTCTCCCAGGCTGCTGGGGGTGCTGTGTTTGAATGTTTGGATGCACTGTGGCAAGCTGTTGTACTGAGCGCGTGTGTGTGTCGTCTCCCAGGCTGTAGGGGGTGCTGTGTTTGAATGTTTGGATGCACTGTGGCAAGCCTGTTGTACTGGACGCGTGTGTGTGTCGTCTCCCAGGCTGTAGGGGGTGCTGTGTTTGAATGTTTGGATGCACTGTGGCAAGCTGTTGTACTGAGCGCGTGTGTGTGTCGTCTCCTAGGCTGTTGGGGGTGCTGTGTTTGAATGTTTGGATGCACTGTGGCAAGCTGTTGTACTGAGCGCGTGTGTGTGTGTGTGTCGTCTCTCAGGCTGTTGGGGGTGCTGTGCCGCAGCATCTGTGACCCGCGCATCAACAGCGGACCCCAGGAGATCCGGCCAGCCGAGTCTCTGGCCCAGCTGCTGCTCTTCCACCTCAACTCCAAGTCTGCTCTGCAGCGCATCGCCGTCACCATGGTGCTGTGTGAGTGGGCCGCTGAGCAGAAGGTGCGTGTGCGTGTGTGTGTGTGTGTGTGTGTGTGTGTGTGTGTGTGTGTGTGTGTGTGTGTGTGTGTGGGCACAAGAGTATATGATTTTGATTTCTTCATTTTTTGCCAATTTTGAAAACAATCCACGAAGAGTTAATATAGAATGTTATGTGGAACCCATAACCTGCTTAGATTTTGAAGTTAAAATGTGACAATGTCTCTCTCCCTTTCTATCTCCCTCTCCCTTTTCATCTCCTCTTCTCCAGGAGAGTGAGCTGGTGTCTAGTATGGTACAGCCGCGGCTGCTGGCCATCCTGTCGGAGCATCTGTACTACGACGAGATCGCCATCCCCTTCACGCGGGTGCAGACCGAGTGCAAGCAGCTCATCGCACTGCTGGCTGACGCCCAGCTGCACGTGCACGAGCGCTTCAACTGCAGCGTGCTCACCATCGACCAGGCCAACGAGCTGGTCAGTATCTCACGTACACACACGCTCACACTCATACGTGGAAATTAACCCCTCCACATGACACATCCACAAGGTCATATATATATATATATATATATACACACACACACACACACACACACACACACGTTAAGAGTGAACTTAGTCAACATGACAAAGTGCACATACTAAAAATGACATCAGTTCCAAAGTCTCGCTCCTGAAGGGGAACTAGACATTCTGTCCATCTTCAGGGAAGTTAAAATGTGAACACATGCAGGAACTTGTTAAGATCCTTGATTTAAGATGCAGGAAATGGGAATGACTGCCCTAGATTGGATCTTGCTTAAAGAACACTTAGACACAATAGACACAATTGTTTGCTCCACTGCCCTGTGGAATTGCTTCTCTAGACATAAAGAAGGCCTATAGAGGCTGTTGTTGTCATTAACCTAATTAGCAGTTTTTTTTCTCAGAGTGTGTCTCTGTGTGTGTGTGTGTGTGTGTGTGTGTGTGTGTGTGTGTGTGTGTGTGTGTGTGTGTGTGTGTGTGTGTGATTGTGTATAGGTGTTCTACAAGTGAGCAGGCTTCACACTTCTGGAGACCTAAATAAAATGGCCTGACACTTATAGTATTTTTTTTTCTCTCTTTCTTTCTTTCTTTCTTTCTTCCTGTCTGTGTCTCCCCTCTCCCTCACTCTTTTTCTCTCTCTCTCTCTCTCTCTCTCTCTCTTCCCGTCTATCTCCCCTCTCCCTTCCTCACTCTTTCTCTCTGTCTGTCTGTCCCCTCTCCCTCCTCCGTCCGCAGGTGACCACGGTCTTCTCGGAGATGACGGCGGAGGTGAACACGTGCTCCCAGACGTGGGCGGCGCTGGAGGGGAAGCACCAGCAGGCGGCGGCGGCCGCGGCGGAGGCAGGCAGCGAGTGGCAGCGGCTGCAGCTGCGCGTGCACACCTTCTGCGCCTGCGCCGCCGTGGGCCTGGGCCCGCTGCCCGAGCGCCTCAACCCGCTGGTGCGCCCGCTCATGGAGGCGGCACGGCGCGAGGAGAACACGCTGGTCCAGGTGAGGAGGAGGAGGAGTTGAAGGAGGAGGAGAGACAAAAGCATTAGTCTGGGCCCCCAGATCACATTCATTTGGAGCTCATCAGCTTATTATGGCTTGCTCAGGTGATATTGTGATTTAACTGTTTTCTTTGAGCTTTCCCTGCCTGTCTGCTAGGTAAGAATATGGGATACCTGCAGGGGACAAGCCTGGCAGATTTGATACTCACACTCACTTTCTCACACTTACTCAATCTTATCTGTTTGTTTACATTTTATTTCTATCCATATTATGCATGAATCTCTTCAGAGGTTTCATGGCTCATCCATACTGTGTCCTGCTTGCATAAAGGTGTCATGAGACCCATGTATTTCATGATCTGTAAATGTTCTCTTCTCTCCCCCGTGTTTCAGGGTCACGCTGCAGCGGCCATCGCCCGACTGCTGCAGAGGTGCGCTGGCCGCACGCCCTGCCCCAACTCCAAGGTGCTGCGCAACCTGTGCTCCTCACTCTGCGTGGACCCCCTGCTCACCCCCAGCGTCTCCTGCCCCACCCCGACGCCCGCCGCGCCCGCCGGGGGCAATGCCAGCCAGGAGGGAGGCAGAGGTCCGTTCTCTTTTCACACTTTCACTAATGAAATGCAGGGCTTGACTGCAAGCTAGACCTGTGTACCACACACACACACACACACACACACACACAGACCTGTGGTCCATGAAAACGCTGTGTCCATTACTTGGTGTCTTTGCTGCAAAGATTGAGCTCGTCTTGGACTGCCTGTGATGTCCAGTTGGTTTTATTTTCGAGGGACGTTTAAAACTGCGTTCTGTAGTGTTGGCGCGGTCTGATTTTCACTCATATATTCATGTTCTGATACTACTGATGTTTCAGATGGTGCTCACCATATGGTGAGCAAGACCAAGGGCATCATCACGCTCTACCTGCACCAGAAGGCTGCTTTTGCAGTCACCAGCAAGAGGGGCCCCGCGCCCAAACCCCCCAAGAACCTCTCCAGCGAGGTGGCCCCAAACAGCACCGCAACCATGGACACCGATGAGGTAAACCAGTCTGAACTTTCTCCATCACTAACACATTTAGCCCATCACCATGTTCGTGGTTGAGCACTTGCGCCGTTCTCATGCATCTTGTTTTCTTTTTTCTCCTTTTCAATGATGGTGGTCTGTAGAGCAAGAAACCGAGTCTCATCCAGCGAAGAGGCGCAGAGTTCTCCCTGACGACCATCACCAAGCACTTCGGGGCGCAGTTGACCATGGCGCTGCCCTTCCTGTGGGAGACCATGATTGGCCCCCTGAAAGCCGTGGTGGAGGGCAGAGAGGGTCTGGGTGAGACCCCTTTAGACATCCGCTCCGCCCGCTTGGCGTTTTCCACCTAATATGCATCAGAAAAACCTGACGGATACATAAGTCATTAAGTCAATACGACGGTTTTATAAACTGTGTGTGGTGTGAGTGCACACACACACAATGTCTGTACTATGTCTGTTTTTCATTTGTTTGTGCGCTCTGTGTGTTGCGTTGAATAGATGTCCCGTTGTTGCTGGAGAAAGGAGACACGGTGGCCCAGGAGCTGGTGGGCTCTCTGCAGGTCCTGGAGGTGGTGGCCGGGGCCATCGCTCCCCAACTCATCCCCTTGGTGAGACTCCCGTCCCAGAACACCAACACTCTGCATGCACACACACACACACACACTCTGAAGACTCTTGCCTGCAGTGCAACTGCAACCGCATAACCGCTCACCTCAGTGTGGTTTCCAGACGCGGAGCATGTATCTGCAGCTCTGTCAGCACACCCCCCCCCCCCCCCCCCCCCCCTCAGTCACACGCCTCTGGAGTTTTTCTTTTTTTCTCGTTTTTTTCTTTTCCTCAAATTGAATGTGACTGCTAAGAATGTGACATCTGCTGAGAGGTGACGGTTGCATCGTCACTTGTACACTTGATGCTGTTTGAGAACACGGGCCTTCTGGTCTGACGGGTGACTGGGAAGGGAACGGAACATGTTGTGCTTGTCGAGGCACGGGGGCTCTGCTGCTCGCTGTCATCATTCCTTAGTTTTGTTCTGAAGGCTGGAGAGCGCGGGTTCTTTAACTCTCCGTGTCTTTGCTCGGGAGGATTTGATGGGGAAGTGCATTAACGGATCACACGTGGTGTTCTCTACCCCTCTCCTACCCCTCTCTCTGTCATCCTTTCATCCTCCCCTTTTCGCCTTTCTTTCATTCCCCTCTCGCTCCTTCATCCCCTCATATTCATCTATTGATTCTCTTTATCTTGACGTGTGTGTACACACACACGCCCCCGTCATCGCTTCTCCTTTCCTCTTCTGCTCCACCCCTCCTCCTTTTCTCTCTACCTCCACTGACTCCTCCTCCTCCTCTCCCGTAGCTCCTGGAGCAGCTGCCCCACCTGTGCCTGTGTCTGCAGCACCCCTACACGGCCGTGCGGCACATGGCTGCGCGCTGCGTCGGGGTGCTCAGCAAGATCGCTACGCTGGAGACCATGGAGATCTTCCTGGAGCGCGTGCTGCCCTGGCTGGGCGCCATCGACAACAGCACCAAGCAGGAGGGAGCCATCGAGGCGCTGGCCTGTATCCTCTCACAAGCACTCGCCCCCCCCATTGTGTTTATGGTCTCGATTAGAGCAGATACGTGACATCTAAACCTTCAGGAAGTTAATGGCTCCTACTAATGCCTTGGCAGTGTGAAATGGCAGTTAAACGTGTGTGTGTGTGTGTGTGTGTGTGTTTAAGTATCCTGTGTGTGTGTGTGTGTGTGTGTTTGTTTATGTGGGCTGTGTGTGTGTGTTTCTGTATCCTGTGTGTTTGGTGCTCTGAGTGGCCCCCGTGTGGGTGTGTGTGTTTGGTGCTCCGAGTGGCCCCCCTGTGTGTGTGTGTGTGTGTGTGTGTGTGTGTGTGTGTGTGTGGTGTGTGTGTGTGTGGTGCTCTGATGGCCCCCCTGTGTGTGTGTGTGTTGTTCCTTGACGGTGTGCTGCTGCAGGTGTGATGGAGCAGCTGGACGTGGACATCGTCCCCTACATCGTGCTGCTGGTGGTGCCCGTGCTGGGCCGCATGAGTGACCCCAGCGACAGCGTGCGCTTCATGGCCACGCAGTGCTTCGCCACGCTCATCAGACTACTGCCACTGGAGGTGTGAACACACTCGCACTCGCACACACTCTCACTCGCACACGGGGCGACAGTGGTACAGTAGGTAGAGAAGTCGTTTAGTAATCAGCAGGTTGCTAGTTCGATTCCCTGTCGAAGCGTCCTTGAGCAAGACACTGAACCCCTAATTGCTCCTGATGTGCAGTGTGCCATCAGTGTAAATGTAAAATGTGTATACATTGTAAGTCGCACATATGTAAGTCGCTTTGGATAAAAGCGTCTGCTAAATGACTAAATGACTAAATGTAAATGCACACACTCACACACACTCTCCTACATAAACACTGAAACTCACACAGGACGTTTAGTGCTGCAGATGAACAAACACTCCTGCTTTTGCTCCCCTGCACATCCCAGTATTTGCAGTCAAAGACTCACGAGACAGACAAGTACTTGCACACGTACAAGCCATTGTCACGGCAACTAGTCCCATTCATTTTGGCTTCATATGCTCAAACAGGTGGTGGTTCATTTTTGTAAACTGCGTACTGAAAGTGTGAATGAGCTGTTTCAGTCGGTGTCCAGAAGGGGGCAGAATACCTCAACTTATAATGGATAATAGGAGTATCAATTGGGCTACCTGTATGAGTGTCTGATTTCATTTCTAATATCAAAAAGCCACAGCTTCATTAGAAGATTATTTAGATACTGCTGTAATGGCATATTGATTTAACATGCATAGCACGCACTATTCATATTTTTTTCTTGCCGTTTGTGTGTAGCTTCCTGTTTAGTCAACCATTTTGTTAATGCTCAGTTTCTCTTCTGCTGGTCTCACAGTAGAACAGTGTAATGGTGTATGATTAACTGTATTTCACATAATCAGATCTCAATGATGTGTTTGTGTGTGTGTGTGCGTCACTAGGCTGGTATCCCAGACCCCCCATCCATGTCTGATGACCTGATCCGCCAGAAGGCCCGGGAGAGGCACTTCCTGGAACAGCTACTGGACAGCAGGAAGCTGGAGAACTACAAGATCCCAGTGCCCATCAAGGCTGAGCTGAGGAAGTATCAGCAGGTGTGTGTGTGTGTGTGTGTGTGTGTGTAGGGTTCATGATAGGCATTTGATGTGAATGAGGAAATTTAAGTTTAAATTCCTCATAATTATATTAATATTAAAATAATATCCTACTGTACAAAAACGTAATGGAAATCTGCGTCAGTTTCCCTAAACTATGTTGCACAGCCGTACCCAAAACTGGGTTTTCGTTTTGACACCAAATGTTTTGTTACTTTGTGCTTCCATGGTCATCAATTTCCAAATCGTGTCATGAATTATTCATACCTCTCAACCCATTCCACACGGCCTGCAGGGTGCCTTGATGTTAGAAGTAGTTGTGTGTGTACGTACACACACACACACACACACACACACACACACACACACACACGCACACACACACACTGCATTGTCTACCCTTGGCCCGCAGTATTTATGCTGACTGCATGATGCAACTCGGCACTTTCTGGGCCTCCAGTCCTGGCCGTATTTCTGCCAGCCTCACAAATAGCTTTGGCCTCCCAGACTACACTGCGGAGGGGATTGGAGGGGAGGATGCTGACAACAAATTGCATTTGGACATGACAAATATAAAATTTGCAAAAATGGATTGCCCCTACGCCGTCCAGAGGAGGTTGTGTGTGTGTGTGTGTGTGTCCTGCGCTGCTCCAGCATCCATCGGCCTAAATGAACACCCACGGATCAATTAGCTAAAACACACCCAGGGGTCCGCAGGAGGGGTGCCAGCACACTGGGGATTAGACACACACACATACACACACACACACACACACACACACACTCTCTCTCTCTCTGAGTGATGCATGAGATCTGCTATACAAGGGGAAGCTGTGAGGGTAGGGGTGAATACGTCAGAGGAGTGATCCGTGCAATGTTTTAAAGATAGGCTTTTAGGACAGTCATTGGAGGCAAGGGTAGGTGTTGTGGTTGTCAAAGAGACCGGTAGATCTTCATTATAAAAGTTTCTTTCTTGTGTCCTTGGCATGGAAACTTCACTGTTCTCCCCCTACAGGATGGAGTGAACTGGCTCTCCTTCCTCAACAAGTACAAGCTGCATGGCATACTGTGTGATGACATGGGTCTTGGGAAGACCCTTCAGTCCATCTGCATCCTGGCAGGAGACCACTTCCTCAGGTACCCCTGCGCCTGTCATTGTGTATGGCATCTATGGACGAGGTCTACCAAAATCCGCACCATAGGACCACACAGATATTACCGTTATCTGCCACATTATTGTGGTCACTGCTATCCAGCCTTGGTAGTTTGTTTCTGGGTGATTGATTTGTGTGTGTGTGTGTGTGTGTAGGGTGCAGGAGTATGCCAAGACCAAGGCTGCAGACAGTACTCCCCTGCCCTCGCTGGTAGTGTGCCCCCCTACGCTGACTGGCCACTGGGTGGACGAGGTGGGCAAGTTCTGCACTAAAGAGTTCCTGAACCCCCTGCACTACACTGGACCTCCAACAGAGAGAGCAAGGTCAGCTCCAGGCCCCAAACACTTCATCAGCCTGTGACGCCAACAAGCTCAATTAGTCTGAGAAGCGGCACATGAAGCACTTGAGTTAGCATTGAGTTAGCATTGCGTTAGCATTGAATGTTTCTTTTAGGATGATCATTGGGCTCGACAGGGGACAGTCCTAATAATGAGTGGATCATTTTGATTATAGGTAACCCTGTATACAGTATCAGTGCAAACCCAAGATGACCAACAGATTAGCTGCTAATAATTAGCATCATTGTTTACTGCTCTGCTGTTACTCACCGGCGGCCATATGTTATGCCTCTGTTGCTGTTTTGAAAGCAGCCCCGTAGGAAATCCAAATTGGTTCTTGTCATCTTTTATTAGAAAGTGAAGAGTGAACGACTGTCTCCTCTCCACAGGTTACAGCATCAGGTGAAGAAACACAACCTCGTGGTAGCGTCTTATGATGTCGTAAGGAATGACATCGACTTTTTTAGGTAACACCACTGGCCGTCTTTTGTTAAACTTCTTTTTTTTTTTTTTATCACGTTTACGCTTTCTTCATTCTACCCCAGTGCGCTCAAGTGAGGTGTTTTTTCTTTTTCAGGAATATTAAATTTAATTATTGTATCCTGGATGAGGGCCATGTCATTAAGAATGGGAAGACCAAGCTTTCCAAGGCCATCAAGCAGATAGCGGCCAACTTCCGTGTCATCCTGTCGGGAACGCCAATCCAGGTGAGAACATGTCCTCCTCTGTGGTGAGGGTTTAGTCTTTAATATGAGAAGTATATTCTTTGCATAGAACTTTTCAGCGGTTTCACTCAAGACATTTCCAAACCCTAAAAAAGGTCCTTGGCAGCTGCTCTGATTCTTTGAGAATTGTACCTCATAGACCGCCAGGGTTCCCGCGGGTCCTTAAAAAGTCTTAAAATGTCTTAAATTAAAATTCGGGTAATTAAGGTCTTAAATTTCACGTAAAGTTGCTGTAGGTATTAATTTTTTTGCCGGTGCGCTTAATGACGATGAGAAAGCACAGTGGCGCATCGTAAAACATCTAATAGTTGATTCATTTAGTATTGTGTGAATTGAGTCTCCGCAATTTAATAGCTGTTTACGGTACGTCGGCTACAGACGCTGACGTCAGGCTGCGTGTCGCCATTACGCGGTTGTCGATGTGAGGTTCAAAATGCAAAGAAGATGGGGAAGTGCAACGCAGATTTCGGTGCTTCATTTCGGTGCCTGAGCAAATAGAACACGGTCGCTAGGCAGATTCCGTGGGGCACATGTAAAACTGCCCCAGCTCCCAATGTAAACTTTTTCCTGTGTCGCTCACGCTCATTGGTGTTTTCATAGCAACAGTCTTACGACAGTGAAGAGCATGCAGCATTTCACAGAGCAAGCACAAACAGAACTAGTCAATCAACCTTTTAACAGAGAAAATACCGAAAGGTAAACGGTCAAAAGTGTGACTGTATTTCGCACAAAAAGATTAAAACATTGCGACGGGCAGCAAATGCAACAAAAAAATTGCGTGAAAAGAGGGGAGAGAAGGCAAGAGTCAAAGGCAGATCAGCAACCGAAGACTGAAAAATAAACGGAGATGACAGCTAAAGGTAGTCTCTTAAAGGGGCAGTACACATTTTCTCGTACTCAGTGTGTTCAAGTAACAAGATTAACTATAAACAATATAGAAAAGATAGGTATAAACAAATCATAAAATGGTGAAATTTCATGAAATAAATGCAAACAAAATAATACATTTTTGACTCCAATAATACTATTTTTGCAAAAGAAGTTTGAAGCTGTTTTTTGTATTTATTTATTTAAGTATACTATAAACTGTTGTTTACAGTTAATATAATGTTCATAGTTTGAAGTTAAAAAGTTTGAAGCTGTAGTTGGAAGCCAAGTGTTTTGTATGTATTTATATTTATAATATACTTTAAACAGTTAATATATTGTTCAATTTGAAGAAAAAAAATTGCCTTGGCAATAAAAAAAGCCTTTCTTTAATGTCGTCAATCGTCGCTTTGTGCTTTAAAAGAAGTATCGGTTCAGGCACCGTTTATGCACCGGTATCATTTTAAAAGTATCGGTTTAGCACCGGTATCGGAAAAAAATAAAAAACGATACCCATCCCTACTAAAGACGATACAAGTTCAGTGATTTCCATTGTAGGAGGCAATAAATTGAGTATTCCAAAGAAATTGTGACATTTTTGGGTCTTAAATTATATTTGTTGAGGTCTTAAAAAGGTCTTAAAAAGCATTAAATTTTACTTTTGAAATGGTGCAAGAACCCTGACCACAGTGGCCATTAAACCTCAAGGCTATGATTTGATTAAACATATGGCTGTAGAAAAGTTTAATCCACCACGTAAATGTGCATTTCACTGATTTGTAATAGTCCTAATGGGCGATGACAAGAGAGCCTGTCTCTCAGCGTTTGCATTCATACTTCAAAGAGTTGAAAATAACAGGCCTGCAACTCTTTATATCCCTGTTAATAGAAAGCAACATACTGCCGCAGCTGTGAAAGATTAATGTTGATTGTGGTGAATGTGAGATGAACTTTTGCCGTAGGCCGTGGATTTCCTTTTCTGTGTGCCTCGGGACCTTCAGATGTGTAATTAAAGGAGATCATCCCTTTGAGCTCCAGACTGCCCATGGTCTTTGTTCACTACTCCAGATCAATACCCTAAACCCGCATTAAGCCTCAATAATGATTCCCTTTTCCACTCTTCATGCCAGTGAATGGCATTGATATTTCGTGAACTCAGTGGAGAAAGAGAGGGAGAGAGAAAGAGAGATTCTCCGTTGGCATCTTGTCAAACTCTTGCTTAGTCATGATGGTGACGTAGATTTTGACGTGTTTTCTGAAGCCAGCTTGGAGAGCTGCCAGGCCCTTTTTCCAAGCTTTTCCTGGTTTGGTCATTGAAGCTGTATTTGCAACGGAGTGCTGTTGACTGGACATAGGCCAGCTGAATTCACATGTTCTGCTTTCCTCTTACACCCACTGTAGATTGTTGGCAGACAAGTGTGTGGCTTATGTTCTACATTTTGTTGATGTAGTTAAGTCTTTCCCATCTGCTAAATTTGGTCCATCGAAACTCCGTACAGGATATTAATTGTCTGTCTGTGCCTGAGCAGGGTGTGTGTGTTCTCAACTCTTTCTCTGTTCTCCTTGTCCTCATAGAACAACGTTCTGGAGCTTTGGTCGCTCTTCGACTTCCTCATGCCCGGTTTCCTGGGCACCGAGCGTCAGTTTGCCGCCCGCTACGGAAAACCAATCCTGGCCAGCCGCGATGCCAAGAGCTCGTCTCGGGAGCAGGAGGCAGGTGAGTCCTCTCAGGCTCTCCTCAACCAGTGTGTCTCTTTCCTCCTACTGTGTATCAGAATTATGGAGTAAATGTATTCTGCTTGCGGTCACGCTTCTGCATGGAATGTTATTTGTGAAAATGTGACCCAGTTTGGTGTCTCCAGGGATGCTTGCTGTTAATGATGCGGTTTTGGTAACTCGGGAAATATTTGTCCAAGTTCCCAAGACATATTGTCAAACTGTATCAAGATTTGGTGAAACCCCTTTACTAGTTCATTAAAACTAGGCAGAGACACAAGTTTAGACAGTTTACCATAGGTTAGAGTAGTCTGGCAGCTGAATGCACATCCTAACTCGGTCACACACACTCGAACCAGATCGAAGGTGACGTTAAAGGGTCTTTGGTCGGAGCTGACCGCTCTGCTTTGTCTCCAGGGGTGCTGGCTATGGAGGCTCTGCATCGGCAAGTGCTGCCCTTCCTCCTGAGGAGGATGAAGGAGGACGTGCTGCAAGACCTGCCTCCCAAGATCATCCAGGACTACTACTGCAACCTCAGCCCCCTACAGGTACAGTATACGACTCCCACTCTGCTCACAACACATAATGTAGCGGCGCTATGGTTTACACTGTGGCGGTACTTGTGCTTGAAAATGTATATGTATACTGAAAGTATACTACTGCACTGTTCTACATTCTTGAACTTGATACGTGGGCGGAGACACCCGTTTGCGGAGCTCTGACGGTAATTAGACACATCTGCCGGAGCGCAAGGGGACGTCTTGAGGAAGAGGAATTGCAATGTGCCTTTCCAGCTGGAAGTGGACTTCCGTCGTGTTCAGGGTGTAACTCTTGATGAATGTGCTGTTATAGACGAGTTCTCTCTCTCTCTCCCCATGCTCCCAAACTGCAGTGTTAACCTCTGCAACCTAGATCAGATTAGACTGAATCTTAACAGGACTTTCAACTTTGTTTTTTTTTTGTGGAAGACACTTGTTGGACTCTCAAAAGCAGGAACTCCCCAGAACTCGCCTTGTGGTTAGGGGAGTGTCAGTTACTCACTCGCGGTCCTTCTCCTCCTCTTCCTCTTCCAGGTCCAGTTGTATGAAGACTTTGCCAAGTCCAGAGCCAAGGTGAGCGTGGACGACACCATCTCCACTACAGAGCCAGAGGAAGAGGAGAAGCCGAAGCTCAAGGCCACTGGACACGTCTTCCAGGTGAGTCTCTTCTCCCCCCAGAGGTTGCCTTGGTGTCTGAAAGCGTAGCTGCAACATTTTGAAGTGTGTCCTGAGGGCCGTGTGGCTTTCGTGTGTTGGCTAAAATTGTGTTAATGCAGAGACGAGGTAGTCATGGCTACCTCCTTTCAGGGAACTTAGAACAGGACTGAGGCCTTTGATTCTGTATGGGATTTCAGGACCTGCAGTACTATGGTGCCATCATTTATTTTTGCATGTCAGTAAACCTCAGAAGACCCATTTCATTTACATATCTACTCTCTCTCTCCCTCCCTCCCTCCCTCTCTCCCTCCCCCCACCCCACAGGCGCTGCAGTACCTGCGGAAGCTGTGTAACCACCCGGCCCTAGTCCTGACGCCACAGCACCCCGAGTACAAGCGCGTCATCGAGCAGCTCGCCGCCCAGAGCTCCAGCCTCAGGGACATGCAGCACGCGCCCAAACTCTCCGCCCTCAAACAGGTGCGCCAGAACCAGAGCCACAGCAGCCAGCTCGGGACCTCTGTCTGGGCCGGCTCTCCTACCCTAACCCTCACATCCCCCTCACGACCCCTTGCCCTCACGTCCCCTAACCCTCACATCCCCTTCACGTCCCCTTGCCCTCATGTCAGCACTCAGTTTGACTTGTTCAAAAATGATGACATGGCAGCTGACTGGACACTCTTCTTATTCCACCGAATGTTTTCTCTGTTCCTTCTCTTTTCTCACACACACACACACACACACACACACACACACACACACACTCTCTCTCTCTCTCTCTCTCTCTCTCCCTCTCTCTCTCTCTTAGACATGTTTTTTCAGTTTGTTCTCTCTTTTGTGTTTGCATTGTATTAATGTATAACTGCTGGATTTAAGATACAAATACCGTGCAGTATTGCTCACCTGTCTCTCTGTCTCTCTGGTGTAGCTGTTACTGGACTGCGGTCTGGGCGCAGCGGGTGGAGCGGATGGCGGCACGGAGGCGGTGGTGGCGCAGCACCGCGTGCTCATCTTCTGCCAGCTCAAGAGCATGCTGGACATCGTGGAGCAGGACCTGCTCAAGCCGCAGCTGCCCTCAGTCACCTACATGCGGCTGGATGGCAGCGTGCCCGCGGGCCAGCGCCACTCCATAGTGTCCAGGTACAGGCCCCTCAGCGCACCGCAAACCCGTCAATGTCCCAATGACCTCACGTGGAGTTAACATTAGATATCTAGAATACTAGCAGGAGTTGGAACAATAACATTACATATCTAGAACAGTAGCTGGAGTCGGAATAATAACATTACATATCTAGAACAGTAGCTGGAGTTGGAATAATAACATTACATATCTAGAACAGTAGCTGGAGTTGGAATAATAACATTACATATCTAGAACAGTAGCTGGAGTCGGAATAATAACATTACATATCTAGAATAGTAGCTGGAGTTGGAATAATAACATTACATATCTAGAACAGGAGTCGGAATAATAACATTACATATCTAGAACAGGAGTCGGAATAATAACATTACATATCTAGAACAGTAGCTGGAGTTGGAATAATAACATTACATATCTAGAACAGTAGCTGGAGTCGGAATAATAACATTACATATCTAGAATAGTAGCTGGAGTTGGAATAATAACATTACATATCTAGAACAGGAGTCGGAATAATAACATTACATATCTAGAACAGTAGCTGGAGTTGGAATAATAACATTACATATCTAGAACAGTAGCTGGAGTTGGAATAATAACATTACATATCTAGAACAGTAGCTGGAGTTGGAATAATAACATTACATATCTAGAACAGTAGCTGGAGTTGGAATAATAACATTACATATCTAGAACAGTAGCTGGAGTCGGAATAATAACATTACATATCTAGAACAGTAGCTGGAGTTGGAATAATAACATTACATATCTAGAACAGTAGCTGGAGTCGGAATAATAACATTACATATCTAGAATAGTAGCTGGAGTTGGAATAATAACATTACATATCTAGAACAGGAGTCGGAATAATAACATTACATATCTAGAACAGTAGCTGGAGTTGGAATAATAACATTACATATCTAGAACAGTAGCTGGAGTTGGAATAATAACATTACATATCTAGAACAGTAGCTGGAGTTGGAATAATAATATTACATATGTTTATGATGTTTTACACGTCCCAATGACCTCATGTGTAGTTGTGTGTTTTAGCTGTACTTGCTGTGGTTGTTGTTGCTGTAGTTGTTGTTGCACTGATTTAGCATCTGAATGGTACTTGGTGTTGGTGGAGCCAGGGCCACTGTTGTGCCAATGTTTTCCATCTCGTGATTTCACTTGATTTTCATTGTGAGCGGACATCCATACCAGTACTACTGCTTGCCTCTCCAACACACCCATCTGCTTCCCTCCGCTCAGGTTCAACAACGATCCGTCCATCGACGTGCTGCTGCTCACCACCCATGTCGGTGGCCTGGGCCTGAATCTGACCGGCGCCGACACAGTGGTGTTCGTGGAGCACGACTGGAACCCCATGAGGGACCTGCAGGCCATGGACCGTGCCCACAGGATAGGACAGGTACGGCAGTCCGGCAGGGCCAGACTTGGGGGGCCTCCTGGTTTTTCCAGTTGTTTATGAATGTATACACGCGTGTGACGAGTGCTTAAGCTAATTGGGGGCGTGATGTGCTCATCCCCACAGAAACGCGTGGTGAACGTGTACCGCCTGATCACGAGAGGTACCTTAGAGGAGAAGATCATGGGCCTGCAGAAGTTCAAGATGAGCATCGCCAACACGGTCATCAGCCAGGAGAACGCCAGCCTCCAGAGCATGGGCACCGACCAGCTCCTCAACCTCTTCACACTAGACCGGGTCAGTGCTCATGCGATCGCTCGGGCTGCGTGTGGATGTCCATGTGAAAGTACCACACACCCACAGTTAATGCATTTACATGGACTCACAGTGCCCTGCTTTTTGTGTTCCCTCCATGATGTTGGTGTCATGAACATGACGTACACACAGGAATGTCCTTATGGATGCATGTATACATTCACACATATGCATGTATACGTTCACACACATATGACATAGGAATTCACTGTTGTAAATTCCGTTCTGTGGGTCATTTCCTTCCATCCTCTATTCTCCGTGACACACACACACACACACCCACTCTTCTAGGAATAAATAATGCGTCAGCCATTGTCATCGCCCACCCACTTTTAACCCAGCCATCATCCCTCATCCTCCCACTTATACTCCCACACATTGTTTGATGGCTGGCTAAGTCCTCATTGTATTGTATTGTTTGTGTGTGTGTGTGCGCGTAGGACGAGAAGGCGGACCGGAGCGAGCCGTCCTCCTCCAACCCGGAGAAGGCCTCCATGAAGTCCGTGCTGGACGGCCTGGGAGACCTGTGGGACCAGCAGCAGTACGAGACGGAGTACGACCTGGACAGCTTCATGCACTCTCTTCAGTAAACCTGACCCCCTGGGCAGCCTCATACCTGACCCCCAGGCTCACCCCACTGCCAACAGTGACCCACACCCCCAACCCAGTCTCCAGGGTGCTGTGTGTGTGTGTGTGTGTGTGTGTGTGGAACATATGTGTGTGTGTGTGGAACATATGTGTATGTGTGTGGAACATAGGTGTGTGTGTGGGGAACGTGTGTGTGTGGAACAACTTAATATGTAGGGTACAAACACACCCTTCCTCCCGCTTTCCACCCTTCCTTCCCTACCTCTCCAAACAGTTCTTTAAAATGCCCTTACACACACACACACACACACACACACACACACACCCTCCCTCAGACTGGGTGGAGTGACCATGAGAACGTTTTCTAAATTAGGAATGAATTGCCTCGAATCATTGACTCCCAGTCCACAGACGAGGCGCGCAGTAACCCAACAGGCTCACACTCTGGGCGGTGGAGAGTGATGTAGTGTGCTCGTCTGGGTAGAGATTGGACATGTTGGCAAAAAAAAAATGTACGCCGACTCTCCTCCACCATACTCCAGCTTACCTTTGGTGCTACCGTGTGCTGAAGGCATGTTGATGGAGGATGGGAGATCCCTGGAAGTGTTGTGGAGACCCCTGACTGAAATGACCTCCAAGCCACAAGGGGGCGCCATGAGTACTCCCCTCCCCCCCCCTCCAGCTGAGGTTCCACACAGTCAGCGCTCCATGACTTGTCACCCACCCCCTCGGTCACTGTTGGTGTTTTTAACTGCTGTTCGGTGTGCTCAGGTGAAAGACTTTACGCCCAGACATCCACTGCATGGCTGCAAACTGAGTTCTCCTCACTAGCCGGCCTCCTTTGGAAATGCACTGCAAAAGGGCTACCAGGACGTGCCCCTCCATCCCCCCCCCCCCCCCCAAGAGCTCCCCTTACATTGCCAGACTTTTGTAAAATGAAGTGACGACAACAGAATCTATACAAAAAAAAAACAGACTTGTAAATATTTCTGTAATTTGCCTTTGTAAAAGCTGATAGAATGGTAATAAATTCTACTGAGCTTTGATGCCTGCCTTTTTTAATTTGTCATAAGGTTGATAAATGCTTTGATTTCTGCGTTTTTATTTGTCATAGAAGGGTTGATAAATGCTGGTTCTGAGTCAATCTGGACGTGCATAAATTCTTCCTGACACTCTATTAACACCTTTTCCTTGCAGGTAGGTCAACACTCCCAAGGGGGCTGTAATTTAATTAAATTGTACGTGTGTTTTTCATGAATTCCGACTTCAATGGTAAAACCACGTAATGAGTCATAACGCTTCGATGTGTGGCCTTTCCGTGAACAGCCGATATGGTGACCTTTTTCTTCTGAAGTGACCTGCTGTGAGCACCTCCACGAAGTGATGTGGAGCTGCTGAGGACGTGACTAACCTTCAAGCAGTTTCTCCCACTTCCTGTCATTGCCACCTGAGCTTTGCTTCAGCTGCTGCTCCTCTGGACCAACCTTGGCGTGTTTATATATTATAATAAATATATATATTAAAGTATAATTTAATAATCCACATGTTCCTATTTGGAGCTTCATCTTTAAATATCAGTTTAGAGTAAACCTGTAAACCTTTCTGTCCTGATGACTGTGGGATGTCCAAATGCACCATTGATGTATGTGGTGTAGCTTAAATGTGCCGCCACAGGCAAACCCAGAGTCCACTGCAGTGTATAGGTCATATGAACGTACTGTGTGCAGATCCCTGCCCACAGACTGCATTGGCTATAGCTGCTGTATATTTGATTGCACCAGTGTAAAGTGTGTCGGACATAACATGCTCTGTTTTTAGACCCGACTCTTAGCTGCTAGCTGCACAGCGCTAAATCGCTCAGAGCAATTATTTCTGGTGGCTGCTTTTTCTACTCCGAGTGTCCTCATCTGTCTCTCACCCCCCCCCCCCCCCCCCCCTCATTGTCATCATCATGAGTACCAGAGCCGTGGACAATTCACTCTGTCATCTTTTACTGCCATTTAAGTAGCAGAATGCATTGTAATCTGCAACCTGAGCTTTGCACCCAGCCATGCAGCAGTATAGCTACTAAGGTACAGGGAGAGATAGGTGCTGAAAAGACCTGAAAGCCTAGGAGGAGCTAAATCAGCCCACATGTTCTGAATGCAGTTGAGATAGGAGGTGCTGGGAGGAGCTAAATCAGCCCACGTGTTCTGAATGCAGTTGAGATAGGAGGTGCTGGGAGGAGCTAAATCAGCCCATGTGTTCTGAATGCAGTTACAGGGAGATAGGAGGAGCTAAATCAGCCCATGTGTTCTAAATACAGTGCAAGCAGGAGAACCCACTTCCTCCTCTCTCAATTTATAATCTGTACCTTTAACCTCATCTTGGAATTACACAGAGCAGCGATTCCCTGAGGTTCCTCCTTATGTGCTCCCCTCATGCAGGTGGAGATGAGAACATATCAGACTTTACTAATGATGTCACTGGACACCTGCATCTATACAACACAACTGAAATTGGTGCAATCCTGGCCCTTTGGAAGAAGAATGGGCATCTTCATCTGAGAAATGAGTTTAAGAGAACTTGGAAGTCAGGGTAACGGAAGCATCAGTGAGAGGCGTTATTGATCCTGCCAGTGAAACTAACAGGCCACAGGCAGAAGTGAAGAAAACCCACCCATGCAAAAGAAGACAAAACGTTTCACTGCATCATACAACTACATTTAATAAGATTTTGCTTATTAGTACAGAAAAGGGGAGGGGGGAGGAGGGAACTCATGAAGGTTGGAACTACAAACTTCGAAGCGAGTAGAAAGCATTAGCAGCATTGCACTCCATGTTTTGTTTTTGTGTTTTTTTTTCTTCTTATATCACAGTTTTACTGCAACTTCAGACAAGCATAGGTCCAGGTCAACAATCTCAAAGCCGTGTCAAGATAGAACCAGTAATGTCACTTAAATTAAAAAGATAAATTAGAAAAAAATACATCTTAAAAAAAAAAAGGTACATTTATATAAGTAGTGGTTAGTCTCTGAACACAGCTAGGGGGTAGCAGTTTTTCAACCTTTTATATTTTCTTTTTTTTTGTTTTCCTTTTTTTTCTGAAATCACAACATGACTGAGAGGGCTATAGACTGCCCAGAGAGAACGTCCATGGAACAGAAGTGAATACATACTACCCAAATATATTGTTACATGAAATATATAGACATTTATAGAGAAAATGAGATGGCCACCTTCACCAAACACATGGCTTTTTGTTGGTTTTTCTTTGCATTTTGCCCTTTTTTTCTTGTAAGTTTTATTTCTTTTGTGTCCCCCACCAACTCTTGTGACAGTCGTTCAGTTATCACTTGTTAGGGTATAAATTGATTGCAAAAAATGGATTAATCAAACAAAGGAATAAATAGATCAATACTTGGTGGTATGAAAGTAATACTGGCCCTTGGGGAAGGGGGGGAAACCATGGTGTTCGTACAAGATGTGAGGCTAGTGAAGGACCACCTGTACAAAAGGGGGCAAGCTAGACAGAACATTCTCTGATCTGATAACCTCCATGGAGATGGCCAAAGAGGAGACGCCAAAACCTCTCTGGAACCTCTCAGCGATCGCTAAGGAAGGGGAACTAGGGGAACTATTTTGAGACCTGCACCCTGAAGGTGTAGAAAGCCATCCTGGATTGAGGGACTGTGGCCAGACAGCGCTCTCCCAAAAGATTGAAAATTGAAAGTACTTCAGCCAAATAAAAAATAAAAAACTATTGAAGTAAAGTTTTATCATGACTTTTGAGTTTGAGAAAAATTTGGTTGAGCTGAAATGACTAATTTAACCGGAATGACTTACGCTGTAGAACAGAATGGACCCTGTCTACAATACAATCAAGCTGAGTGACAATCACTTCAGGCCTCAACACCAGAGGGCAGCTATAAAGGAATCAAGAGAGGATGTGAATATGTCAAAGACCCAGAAATTATTTTGACATCTCCCATGGCCTGCTAAAAGATGTTTTTTTTTCTTGGTTGTATTTAACCACAGAGAGTGGGATGGCACTATGTGCAGAAGAGGCAACATCAGTGGCGATTGATCATTAATGTTGTCTGCTTTGCACAAGATCAAAACATTCTGAATGTGTGCTGCATTCTACCAATCTCTTTTATTGCCAATTCATTCATTACAGAACCAGATCACGTTCAATTACGAACCATTATTGTTTTCCATGGTTTTGAGTTTTTTTTTTTTTTCCTTTTTAAAGGTAAGATCATTTTCACACTAATGTCAGCAATATATCAGCAAGGTAACACGTAAAGCTTTGCATTTCAAAAATCTAGACACTTTAGTAACAATATTACAAAGGTTTTCAGCTTCAAAAAAATAAAATGAACAAAGAAAAAATAAACCTTTTTAAGAATCATCATAAAATTAATTTATTCCAAGTAAAAATACAAAATAATATTAATGACATTGACCAGATATGAAAGTCTCCCCCAGAAATAGCTATATTAATGGTTGAGAAATAAGTCTGTAAAGAAAATACCAAATAAAAATGAAAAATATGTAAATATGTTTTAATTATTTTCTTTTTTGCAAAAATCTCTAAAAATAATGAAAAATTTCTCAGTACAAAGGCTACATTACTACTGGAAGATACTAGCATGTAGAGTAGGTAAATACACAGTAGAAAATGATTTTAGTGAATCACAATGCTTGCAATGAAAATAAATTTGCAATAAAGATTTACGCCTCTTTTTCTTGTCTTTTTTTATCTTCTTTTTTACAAACAGTACAAACAGTATTGCACATTACAACAGAGAAGGTTCTTAGCCTTAAAAAATGGGTCTAATTCAAGTCTTGCGTGAACAGAAGGCCACCACTCCTTTGATGCACCTTGGGGGCTTTCAATCAAGTTACAGTTTAAACACTTTTGTATCTTTTGTAGTTTTTATAAAAGAACATTCTTTCCTCAATCCCTCCATCTTTCATCTCTCATCTCTCTCTCAAAAGTCTCTGGCTTTATTAGTGATTTCAGGTTACTAAATCAGGGTTTATGTTGCTTTTACAAAATTAACCAAAAAAAGGGGGGGGAAAGTAATCAAGAAAAGGGAACACATAGTTTTAAGAAACATAAAATAATAATAAAAAAAGAATTTCTTAAAAAAAAAAAAAAAAAAAAAAACAACAACAGATCTCTTTCACAATTCTGGTCAGAGTAGTAAATGATTGATTATAAATATAGAAAATAAGGGAACATTTCTTCAGTTGCATGTCCTCAGCACCTGAGGGACTATGGTTTTCTGTTCTTGGGTTCGAATAGGCAGGGACTGCTTTTCTACTCGCATCACCACGTCCGGTGAGCGAGCGCTCCAGTGAGGGGACTGGTTCTCCTTTAGCGCGGTAATAAGGTAGACTCTGTACTTCAGCTAACTACGTCATTATATTAAAGTTATAAAGCTCTAACTCCTTCAGGATTTTTTTTTTCATTTTCTCCAAAAATAAAATTAAAAATAAAAAGCAAATAAGCATGACAAAAATAAAATTAACCATCTGTTAAATCATTTTTTTCTTGCAGAATTAAATTAATATATACTTCTTTTATCTGAATAAACTTACTTAGAAAATATCAATTTCTCTCCTATTATATTTCAAAATTGAGGTATTGCAAAAGATCATGTCAGTCAGAAAGCACACGCATCTCTTTAATTCTCTTTCTCTCTCGCTCGTTCTCTCTTTTAAAAAAAATATAACTGACTGTCCAAAACTATCCGGATAGAAAGAGTAGTGCATAACAAAGGTGTTTCATAGAGAAGGAACTAACATAGAAAACCCATCTGGGTGGAGAAAGAAACATCACAAAAACACCCAGAATTCACTTTCATAGGGATCAGAATTATTACTCATGGTTTGCCTCTTTTAAGTTTTTTTCTTCCTCTAAAAAAAAAAAAAGTAGTTTTGTTTATATAAGCTTCCTGAAACCGAAACAAATATAAAACACATAAAGATTAGCCTTCTAACCTTAAACCTGACAGCCTGTGACCAAAAGCAGAAAGACTGTTGGGGTTTAGCGGTTTACCAGGGGCTCACACCGCTAGGACAGAGGGGCACGGGATACACACACATGTGTTTAGCGCAGTGTTGGGGGGAGCAGCTCTGGAGATTGTCCTCAGAACAGCTTTGAACAAAAAAAAAAAAAAAAAGGAAGAAAAATTCAAAACTCCACCCCATAACTCCACCCTCCACACAGCTCAACCAATCCCTTCCTCTGCAACGAGAACTGGGCTTCTCAGCTACTGCATCCTGTAACTACCCAATGTGGTCGATCCCCGACCATCATTTCAGCCTTTTGTTTAGTGTAAAAAAAAAAAGAAGGAAAAAAAAGTCCACCATTTTAGCAGGTCGTTATTCTATACTTCAAGCTTTGCAGGAAAGAATCTGGATATAAATACACACAATGTTCTGGCAATGTTGAAGCACATAATGCCATAATCACGGTGATCCAACATTATGTGCAGGCTGCGAGAGAGCTCGTAATCTCACCCACCCATCTCAATCTCCACACAGTCTTTTGTTTTCTATAGAGCCAGTGTTCTTCTTCTTTTTTTTATTATTAAATCCTCCTCTTCTTTTTCTCCCAAAATGCATCTGCTAGTCAGGTCATCAGACAAATGGCCCAACACAGTATCAGCTTGTTGTGGTAGTGTGTTGGTGGTTTCAATGTTAAACAAGTGAGCTCTTTGGTTGTGTTTTTTTTTTTTCCTTTTTTCAGGGGGGGACATGATCATATATTGTGTCAATGGAGGAGACTCAGTCAAACTCACCTCCTGTACTGTGTGTGTGTGTGCGTGTGCGTGTGTGTCCATGTGAGGAGCTAGTAGAAAAGTACTGGAAAAATGTATGTATACTGAAGTGTGTGAACACAGGTCTCTTGTTTGAGTGAGGACTATTTAGGGAGAGACGTGTGTGTGTGTGTGTGTGTGTGTGTGTGTGTGTGTGTGTGTGTGTGTGTGTGTGTGTGTGTGTGTGTGTGTGTGTGTGTGTGTGTGTGTGTATGTGTTGTGTAAGTGTGTGTACGTGCATAAGCTTGGACATACAGTATGCATACATACACTGGTTATGAAGTTTCACAGGACTTCTATGTCGGACATCAAAAACAGTTAAAGCGAATCACAGTTCTAGGCATACTCAGACCTAACTACATACTGTGTAAAAATTGCACAATTATATTAACAATCACTGCAAAACGTACTTCACCTATCATAGACAGTTGTTTTGAAAGTATATCCTACATCTATTTTTTTTATTTTGTAACTGTAATTATTGATTACTTAGGGTTTAGCTCACCAAACAGCCAGCGAGCCAAAACCACAGAGGTGTACTGGAGGGTCCTATTAGAATGTTCATTTCAGCTAACCTCCCCGGTATCGCGTCCAGCTCCGCGCTGGAAATAGTCTTGTCTATATCTCGTGTTGTGCAAAATAAGTGGGCGAGTTGAAGAGTAGACATGATACTGAAAACTCTATTGCATGCAGCAACCTGATTGAGATAAACATGCACTTAGGAGGCGAGGTCATCATACCCCCACCCCCGCCCTCCCCTAACCCTGGGCCCGAGTCAAAAGGGATTAGTTCAAGGGGGACCACATCCCACATCCCACCCCCCTCTCATGCCAGCCTCTCGTCCCTTTAAAAATAAAAAAATAAAAATTATAATAATCAGGTGTCTTCACTGGGACTCTTTTCAACACTCTCGGCCTGACAAAAGTACTAATGTATCTGCCTCACATCATGGGTTTAGCAGCAGAAGCTATCGCAGCAGTACATTTACAAAACACTAAAAATGTATCTCATTAACAAAAAAAAAAACAAAGACCAACAAATTCAAAACAAGGAGGGGGAAGGGAGGAGAAGTATCTGATTGCCTGTATGAGGTATTAACCTTTTCAAACATGGAGGTCAAATATAAGGTTTGTTATTCTAATTTGGGTGTTTTGAACCACACTACTGAATATTGGATAGATGTCAATTTTGCTACAGTTTTGCCACCTACTTAATTTTTTTTTTTTTTTTTTTACATAATTACCTTTGGTAATTTTTTTTAATAGGGGCAATCTTCTACCTTTTCTGAAAATAAGTGCATGCTCTTTTCACACAAAAATTAATTATCTCTACATGGATAGATAGACAGATATAAAAACAAAATATAGAATTTATATATTTATAGATGTGTAATTTCACTCGTGTCTTCGCCTGAAAGCGGGCTCTGGGAACCCCAGACCCACCCCGACACGAGGCAAGGAAAACAAGAACCTTGAAGAGGATAGGCAGATATAGAACCGGGTCTGAAGGACTGTCTAACATGAGGATGGTCTGTTTGGGCTGACGTGCAAAAGTGCATTTTCTGAGCGGCTAAACGGTCACGATTCTTTTTTTTTTGTTGTCGGTTTAGTCCTTTTTTTGTTTTGTTTTGAATCTATTACAAACCAAACACTGGGCAAAACTTTAAGAGCATTGAAACTGCATTATTTCTTAAAAAAAATGAAACCAAAACAAAAAAAAAGTTAAGGAATTTTAAAAAGACCCATGTATTTGGGGTGGTTGATTTGGTGGTTATGATGGAGGAGGTCAGTAGAGGTGAATAGGGTGTGGATGACTGGGGAGCTGACTGAGTGGGTCAGTGGGTTGGAAACTGGGGGCAGGTGGGGTGATGGGGCATCTATCTGGGCTCTGGGGAATGGGGGGGGCAGGTCTGTCTCTAACGACCCCCCCCACCCATCAGCTCCAGCGGAAGGACACGTGGCGGGGCCG
Source organism: Clupea harengus (assembly GCF_900700415.2). NCBI lineage: Eukaryota > Metazoa > Chordata > Actinopteri > Clupeiformes > Clupeidae > Clupea > Clupea harengus. The sequence goes on along the minus strand of NC_045164.1, from coordinate 21,528,587 downwards.
GTCGCCCCCCTCCTTGACCAGGGGCTTGTGGAACTCGCGGCCGGCGCGGGAGTGGATGCTGGCCCAGCAGTACTCGCAGTAGTACTGCAGGCAGGTGACATTGGCACAGAAGAAGGGCGCAAACTTGCCCCCGCAGCGTGCCCCCTGGCACTCATCACACATCTGGTCGTCCAAGACGTAGGGCTTCACCTCCACCTGTGCAGCCAAGAGGCGGAGAAAAGAGGGAAGGGTTATTCAAGCCATAGGTGCATGTCTCCTAAGACTTCTTATGGAGAGGAGTAGTTAAGACGTTAGTGGCCACTAGTTTGGGGTAGATTTGAAGGCATGAAACAGCTGAACATAAACAACTGGAGGACAGACGGAGTTGGAAAAAAGAAGACTTTGTCATCGCAACCGAAAAGTGCCGCACAATTTCAGTCCAAAGGAGCAATACCTTTGTCCGCATGAAACCTCAGCAGGTTCTCACTTCAGACATAGCAGACCTCAAAATGCCCTGCAATCAACTAAACCATAGCGTGTATCCAAAACACATGAAGATGACTCCCAGTCTTTGTCCAACGAGTCCAAAAACGACACTCCATTCAAATCTTTAAATATGTTCAAAAACGATATAATTCCAACCTGTCATGAAATGTCCCAATTATGCAGATATGTAAAAAGGTCACCGTCCCTTTCATGGGCAAATGTCATACGCAGCTGGCCAAATGTAATTAAGTGGCGCTTGACAGACCAAATTATAGTTCACAGGGGGAAGCAGTGAGCGCAAAAGGGCCAAATGGAACCGGCGCAGACTGAAATTATTACAGGCGGAGGATGGAGAAATGTGTCAGAGGTCGGAGGTCAACGCTGGTGTCAGCTGAATCTGTGTATCCAGAACGTCGAACTGAAGCGAGTTAGCTTGCTCGGTGAAAACATGAACACGACTTAAGGAGAACAAACAGCGACAAACGCTGAGCCGAGCAAAACATACACAAAAGGGCACAGACTCCTGAGGAGGGATATCCTGTGAGGATCTCACACCTTGTCTGCTTTTCAGAGGCAGAAAAACTGGGATAAGTCCCCAAGGGTCACACACACACACACACACACACACACACACACACACACACACACACACACACACACACCACTGTAAGGCAGGTTAAACTGGCCTCGAAGGGGCCAGGCTGAACAATAGCGGCTCTAGGCCCAGCGGGCTGGTTCTGATGACAGACCCCGGCAGTCTTGGATGACTGGCAGGCGTCCAGGCCCGGCTAAGTCGCCCTCATGCTACACGCGATTGGGATAACGCACACCCAAAATAGCCAGCCAACTTCAGTGGAGATCCACCGAGCAAAAGGCAGAGGCCTATAATTAGCGGGCTACCGTCCGCTAACTTCAAATGGCTGTCAGCTCTCCAGAGCGCGATGGTTTGCATGGCGACGATGGCCACGAAGTGGGGATTCCATACATATTGTTAGCTGCAGTGATTGCCCTCTGGACCGCCGCTGAGCGACGGCTGCCAAGGCCCATCATCAAAGTGCACGCATGAGGACAGACGTTCCACGTAGCATTTAACTCGGTTCTCCGTTTAGCTGCTCGCAAGCAGTCTGTGTGCACTTCAGCTAGCGAGGACACAGAGGAGCACTCAAGCTAAGAGACGCACGCGGCTAGCATGCAGCCAGGGCCCCGCTGCACCAGGAGATGTCACAGTGTACAAAACCACACTGGTGTCTGATGGGGACAGAGTCGTGGGCTGGGGGCTTGAAATGAACAGCCATGTTAGCTACAAGGACCTGATTGAATGATGGCTAGTATAGGAATGTAAACAAATGTGAGGACGTGTCCTGTGTGTGTGGTTACTGTATTGTATGCATTTGGAATAGAGCACCAAAGAACCATTCGTTCATGTTCTACTCAACAGAGAACCAAAGAACCGTTCGTTCATCTTCTACTCAACAGAGCACCAAAGAACCGTTCGTTCATGTTCTACTCAACAGAGCACCGAAGAACCGTTCGTTCATGTTCTACTCAATAGAGCACCAAAGAACCGTTTGTTCATGTTCTACTCAATAAAGCACAAAAGAACCGTTCGTTCATGTTCTACTTCATGTTCTACTTCATGTTGCTCATGTTGCCCAGTGCATACAGACATCATTCTTCTGGAAAAGAAAATGCTTCATATGGTGCAAAGAAACGCTATTTGACACCATAGGAAGCCGTTGTTTTTTTTTATATTGTGAATGATTCGCTTTGAGAGTGCTCACCCGCTTGTCAATATCGTTGTGCTGCAGTTGGACGAATCGGGCACTGATTGCGGCGATGTAGCTCTGCTGATTGGAGAAGGCCACACGGCCCGCCCCCTTGGGGTACTTGAGCTCCGGGTCAGTGTCAATGCCAGCGTAACACACACCTCCATACAGCCGGTCCATGATCATGGCCAATTCCACTGGGGGGAACAAATAAATGTAATGACGCGTAGACATAGATCCATATCCTTTTTTATGATTTTCTGAAAACTGAAACATTTTGACACTGGTTGTCTGGTTAAAACAGTGTGAGATTAATTAAATGTTTAATTTAATTTAATAATTAATTAAAATTTCACTGAACCCTTTATCATAAGCCCCAGATTGGTGACCTGCCCCACTCCCTCCCTCCCTCCCTCTCCAAAAGGTCACCCTGTCCATCCTCCTATCCCCCACCTGCACGAAGAGGTCGTGGGACCCCGCCAACAAAAATGGTTTTCCGCGGGTCGAGCGGCTGTGATCCGTCCATCACATAGTCACTGTCGCTCAGGTTCCAGGGGCGGATCTGGACCTGGGAGATGGAAGACCTTCAGTGCGGCTGCTCACTCCACAGTTTTTTAACTCACCAATTTTACATCTTTTGGTGAGCCATCATGCATCAGACCCAAAGCGCACCAGTGCAAAACATGGGGTGTTGTTTTTCTTACCGGTTTATCTTTGATGGTGGGACTTGAGACACACAGGTAGAGCTTCTGATCCTCCTCGATGCAGGCGTCGATGAGGGCCTGGACTGAAGACTCCTCCTGGAACAGCAGGAAGGCGTAGCCTGGAAGAGAGGGGCAGGAAGAGAAGGAATTAAAACAAATAAAAAAATAGAACCTAAATAATCTAGAAAAAGGTAAAATGTTGTTCATCTTATCTTTGGGTTTGCATTTGGAATTCCTTGCACATTCGGCAGCTAATAGCGAGGGTGTGTGTGTGTGTGTGTGTGTGGCCACACAACAGTATATCAGATAGGGAGGGGGTGTCTTTCCTTATGGCAAAAAGGACCCAAACCTGGCCATAGCAAATTAACTAAAAACCAGAACGAGCACTTCTACCTGACATTAATATAGTGGTGTCACAGCACACACACACACACACACACACACAAACACACACGGTTGGTGTGCAAGGCCACGTGTAGGCAGGGCATATGGCACGGGCTGAGAGGAGGACTGAGTGCTGAGCGCCTGCTGAGGAAGCTGCATTTAGAATTTAGCAGCAGCAGCCTCCTCAGCCTCTCAGGCGCAGTAGTGGAAATGGAAAGCGTCGGAATGCGCAACTGTCACGCTTTACTTTCAGCATTCCTGAGTGTGTGTGTGTGTGTGTGTGTGTGTGTGTGTGTGTGTGTGTGTGTGTGTGTGTGTGTGTGGGGGGGGGGATTGCAGTAAGGCCTGAGTCAGCAGAGGCTGGAGGAGACGCCTGCTGCGGTGAGCGAGTGACAGTGAGAACACTAGTTAAAGTGAGAGAGAGATAGAGGTAAGAGAGATGAAAGAGGAAAAGAAAAAAAGGTACACATTATCCGCAGCGAGAAAAACAAAAACAACAACAAAAAAATTACTTCTGACTCTGAGCAGAGTGCTCAGTGGACCATGACTAACATACACACACACACACACACACTCGACTCAGTGGACCATGACTAAAACACACACACACACACACACACACACACACACACACACACACACACACACACCCTCGACTCGACGGACCATGACATGAGAGCCCACTCCAATATGTGGCTGTTTAAGGTCACAGTAATCAATCATTACCACACACACGCGCACGCGCACGCACACGCACACGCACACACACCAGTCCCTTCAAAGAGCAAGAGCCCATATACACACTTCTCGGTTGCACCTGTACAACAACATGTCAACTCTGTGGCTTAGTCAATAATCCTCTATGTCTACAACACACACACACACACACACAAAACACACACACAAATACACCCTCAACTTGCCACTCCCCAGCCATTAACAAAAAAGGGACACCATTTTAGTGCTGGCCAGTCCATGAGCATAGAGAGGGTGAGGGTTTCCAGCAGGTCCGGTTACGCCGAGGCATGACCATGTGACGGTTACACCACACGGCCCAAGTGTCCAACACGTCACACAACACCAGGCCCAAACAGACTGAGCTTAGACTGACCATCACAGGGACTCCTTTAGATAGGAGCACAAAAAAGGCCCAAAAGACAAGTCTTACCCTCTCCCATCGCCCCTACGCCTCTCATGCCAGCACCTCTGCTTGGCCCAGGCAGCGGTGGAGATCCCTGGGGCTGTTTTAGTTACTGTACTGGCCTCCATGTTTGGAGGGGGGGGGGATGAGAAACCCAGACACGAGCCCTCTCAGTGACATGGGGGCAGGCCTCACCCTGCTGCAGTTTACTGCCAGCATATACATTTATTTACAAGCATTTGTCTGTTCTAAGATCATGTGGTGTATCACTTAGACACTTCGATCCCATCTATGTGTGTGTGTGTGTGTGAAGAAGACACACACACACACACACACACACACACACACACACACACACACACACACACACACACACACACACACACACACACACACACACACCAACACACACACACACACACAGGCCTGCAGCACTCTAACATGCTGCAGTGAGAATGAGGGAGGCAAGCCAAGAGAGGCAGAGACAGAAAGTTAGGTACACAGTGTTCTGAGAGAGCGAGCGAGCGAGCGAGCCAACGAGAGCGAGAGCGAGAGAGGAATGAGACGGTCACACCAATGAGAAAGCGTGTGGGAGAGTGCAGTGAATGAGGGACTTCATGTGACTGCAGCTAAGTGAAAAAGGGCAGTTTGAACGTGTAAGGTCAGGACGGCACGTTCTCCACAAACACAGAGCCCATTTATCTCACCTTTACCTAAGGAGCCGGGGCTATTAAGGAGCCGGGGCTATTAAAAGTGGATTACGTAACACAAGGACTGCCCTAATTCCTTCCAAAAATCCTTTCTGGAGGAAGCTTGGTTGCAGAAGAATACTGTAAGTGGACTTTTTTTGATAGGTTTACGCCTTATCTTATGACACTCCATCCCCATAGGCTGGGTCTCACATTGCCCAATAGCACAGCTTTTCACAGTTTGGGCTTGAGAGAGAGAGAGAGAGAGAGAGAGAGAGAGGGAGAGGGAGAGGGAGGGAGAGAGAGAGAGCTCACATCCGCAGTGGCTCGTGCCTAAGATTTGCAGTGCTTTACTGCTGAGTAGTACCCTGGGAAAACAAGGACATGAACAAACACATGCACTCACTCTCACACACACTCACTCTCACTCTCACACACACTCACACACACACACACACTCACTCTCACACGCACGCACTCACACACACTTCTCTCTCTACTCTCTCACACACAAACATACAGCTCCACCCAGCCCAGCCCAGCCCAGCCCAGCCCAGCCCAGCCCCCCCCCCCCCCCCCCCTGCTCCAGTACGCCAGAGGTAACCATTAACCTCACACGCTCATAAACAGTGAGCTGCGGACGCCCAGCGCCTCAAGGCCTCCGCACATGAACTCCCTGACAAACACTCACTGCTTATCTGCCAGATAAACAGCGGCCCTCCAAAGGGCCCCCCCGAGACCCCGCTCCCCAGCGGGGCCACTGATAAGAGCCAGCCGTGAGCAGCCATGAATGATGAGGCCTCACCACGACAACCGCACTCCTCAAGTAAATGACATCATGTTGTGATCAAGCTATGGGCGAAGAGGTGGAATGTGATTGTTTGTTTGTTGTGAAAGAGTTCAAGGTCACGATTGAGTTATTTAAAACAGTGTGCCAAGGGAGATTGGAGATTGTGTATAAATAGATAAGTGTGTGTATATGTGTGTGTGTATATGTGTGTGTGTGTGTATATATGTGTGTGTGTGTGTGTGTGTGTGTGTGTGTATGTATGTGTGTGAGTGTATATGTGTGTGAGTGTATATGTGTGTATATGTGTGTGTATATATATATGTGTGTGTATGTCTGCCCTGTGTTTGAATAAACAAATAGATCCTGGTTTTCAGGAGACTGCTGCTGTGCATTGGAACGTTTCCTACGTCTTCTTTACTGACATCTGCACATAGCAGTTTTCCCCCCGTCTCTTTCTCCACGTTCACACACACACGCATACATCTACAGCTTCTGCTGCCAAAACGGAAGGCGAGTTTCACCCGCGGACCAGCAGGTCACTGTCTGGGCTCAGAGGGAACGGAGTAAATCACAGACTCCAGACCTCCCAGGACCCGAGAGGAGAAGACAATCCGTTCCGAGTCATTCCCAGAGTCATTCCCAGAGAGCTGGTGCGAGCATCCATCTTCCCTTTCCAATCCGGATCCGAGAGACACCTTCATACCAGCTACTATAAATCCTGCCGGGGGAAGGAGGTAAAGGAGGGAGGGAGGGAGGCTTGGAGAAAATGACAGAGTAGGGGAGGGAGGGAGGGAGGGAGGGAGGGAAAGAAAACAGACTCGCACTGCTTCCCTCACGAGGCTGCAGTGGCACCGTTAAGCGGCGAGTTGAGTGTGGGAAGTGAAACAAACATGGGTTCCGCTAAAGCAAACAGCCAGGCCAAGTCATTAAACAGCCGAGCCAAGTCATTAAAAGAAACGACTACGCATTGCAAAAAAAAAAGAAAACACTACGCATTGCAAAAAAAAAAAAAAAAAAAAGAAACAACAAAAGCTCCCGACGCTTCCTCCCCTTCTCGGCCACCCTCTTGACTTCCACAAGCACCTCCAACCAAAATAATCAGCTGGACAGTGTGCGTAAACCACGCCAATGCAGTCTGTAATTGAAAGCAGACTCGTCTTTGTGCCACTAGCAACAAAAAAAAACAAGGAAAGCCCTGCCTGCACCGTCCTGTCCTGTCCTGTCCTGCATTGATATTGAGGGTAAAATCTAATCAGGCTGGCCACTGCACTGCACAGCGTCCTGGTTGATCCAGATGGACACTGCCATTACGGTCATCACGTCCACTCATAGCCTCAGGTCCTGTCTGCAGTTCCATCGCAGTGGGGTCTGTAATTGGGGCGTCACGCAGGGATGTTCAAACACTCTGATGCCGACCAGCTTGTTTGGTGAGCTGCCCTGAACTGTAACACTCCAGTCAGTAAAAAAAAACTGGATGACAAACTGGGCGCCATTAACGGCTGGAGGCCCTCCGGGACAAGCTGCTTCCTGTGCCTAATGGTACTTAGTGAAGGGACAGGCAGCAAGATCAAGGTAGATAGAAGCACACATGACTGTTCTTCCTGCACTAGTAGCACACAACACAGATGTTTGCCCCCGGACACCGAAGAGGATTACGACCGTGATCTACGTGGCCAACACACAAGCACGCACACGTTCATGCGCACGCACACACACACACACACACACACACACACACACACACACACACACACACGTCACTGCAGTGCTTGCCAATTCAATTATGAATCAAAATTATCCTGCTTAATGATATAACGAAACGGTAATGTTAAATCCCAATCCCATGCCATACGGGGCAGCAAACAAACCCCGCCTACACCTACAGGGTACAGCATTCACCTGCTGAAAGGCTAAACCAAAAAATAAATAATAATACAAAATAAATAAAAACAGTTATGTAAAATCCCATGCAGCCTGCAATGCCAAGTAAAGGCAACATCCGGAGAGTGTGTGTGAGAGAGGCCCGTATCTGGAGTGGAGTGTGTGTGTGTGTGTGTGTGTGTGTGAGAGAGGCCCGTGTCTAGAGTGGAGTGTGTGTGTGTGTGTGTGTGTGTGTGTGTGTGTGTGTGTGTGTGTGTGTGTGTGTGTGTGTGAGAGAGGCCCGTGCCTGGAGTGGAGTGTGTGTGTGTGTGAGAGAGGCCCGTGCCTGGAGTGGAGTGTGTGTGTATGTGTGTGAGTGTGTGTATGTGTGTGTGTGTGTGTGTGTGTGTGAGAGAGAGGCCTGTGTCTAGAGTGGAGTGTGTCCTCCACGCGGCGAGGCCCAGGGACTGGACCGTGCGGAGCGGAGTGGAGCAGAGTGGAGCACATGCAGCACTGAGGGGCTGAGAGCCACTGAGTGAGTCACACACCCCGGCGAGCGGCAGGAGTTTCATGAACGCACCGAGACGTATAACTCCCCGCTGGTGCGCCCGGGCCAGCCAGGGCCAGGATGGAAAGAGAGCATCATCTTCCATTCGCTAAGCTCCCAGAAGCCTTTGCTTTTTTTCCTTTCTTTCTTTCGTTTTACCCCCCCCCCCCCCCTTTTTTTAAATAAATAAATAAATAAGGATGGAGACTGACGGCCACTTGACAGGGATCCCACATCTGCTGTGCACTGGTTACAGCATGGGGAATGAAGAAACCACATGCACAATACACACACAGACACACACACACCGAACACACACACAGACACACACACACACACACACCTGACATGCTGTCCTCCATACTATGTGTGTGTCCACTCAAATGTGTATAAAATTACATCAATGTCATGCTTGATGCCCTGAAAATCCCTATTTATAGTCAAGGTTTTCAAAAACGTATATGTTGTGATCATCTTCATGTTCATATAGGCCAGTAGAGCAGTGTGGCCCCGCGGGTCCCTCCATATTAGGCTCTATAGAGCCGGTGGCTCCCAGGAGACGTCTTTCAGATGAAGGTGTGCATCCCGCTTCAGATTGACCCTTGGTCCAGATACTTTCCTTAAAAGGAGACCTGGGCTTTCTCTCCCAAACACAAAATCTATTTTAACATCCCGTTTTTTTTTTTTTTTTAATCCAAAAAGTATAACAGAGAGAGAACGCGAGACAAAGAGAGAGAGAGAGAGAGAGAGAGAGAGAGAGAGAGAGAGAGAGAGAGAGAGAAAGAAATTGAGGGGGAGGGGGGCAAAGATGGGAGTAACAAGATGCTCAGACAAACAGAGAGAGAAAGAGGGAACAGCATAACTAGCAAGATTTTTTTTTTTCATTCCTCAACCAGATGCAATGTATTACCATCTGCCTGAAGAATGTCAGCTATTTCCAGGCAGACCTTAATAGCTTCCCTACTCTGACGCATGGATGGCCGCCGCCGAGCCTTCTGGGAATGACGCAGAGCTTGGCCCTGCCTCGGAGCTCTGAGCTCACATCACCTGCCCATAGGAGCCTGTGGCATCACCTGCCCATTGGAGCCTGTGGCGCACGCACACACACACACACACACACACACACACACCACCTGCCCATTGGAGCCTGTGGCGCACACACACACACACACACACATCACCTGCCCACTTGCCTGTGGCAACCCTCCACCACACTGACTTACTCTTTCCAGGCCAGGCAAACATTATTTCAACAAACACAATTCAATTAAATGTTGACTGACACACACACACACACACACACACACACACACACACACACACACACACACACACACAGACAAACAGACAAACACCTCAACATAGGACACGCACGCATGCACACACACACAGTCTTCAAGGGCACCCTGGTCTCCATCCGTTTGCACACACCCTGGGCACAGTATCTGAGGAGGAGGCCAACAAAGGTTCTCCTCAGGGGCCCATTCACTTTCAGCACCAGTTAATATCCCCAGCGCTGCCCACACAGCACCAGTTAATATCCCCAGCGCTGCCCACACAAAGCGCTCCAGCCGGGCGCTGGGCGCTGGGCGCTGGGCGCTGGGCGCTGGGCGCTGGGGCAATAACCTCCAACAGTAGGAGAAATGAGTCCAGCCAGGCTCTGGGTCTCTGTGGGTTAGGGATGGGGAAAGTCAAATACGTGTGTGTTTGAGTGTGGCAGAGAGGGTGTGTGTGTGAATGAGTAAAAGGGAAGGGGAGAGGAGTGTGGGAGAGAGAAAGACCGAGAGAAGGGTTGGAGAAAGGGGGGGGGGGGGGGGGGGGGGATTGGGAGCAGGAATGGATGGAGAAAGTAATTTTTTGGGGGCGGGGGTGGGGTGGGGTGGGGTGGTGGAGGGGGTCTCTCTAAATCTGCCTCCAAATCCTCATCTCATTAAAGTGAAGTGGAGGGCTTGGCTCCAGAATTCACAGTGTGTGTGTGCGTATGTGTGTGCTTGTGAGTCTGTGCGTGCGAGTGTGTGTGTGAGTGTGTGTGTGTGTGTGTGAGTGTGTGTGAGTGTGAGTGAGTGTGTGTCTTGAACAATCTCCGTGGCCGTGCACAGGGCTTGGGCAGCAGACTGGTGTTATCTTGTAAGGGTCAGGCAGGAGACAGCTGCAAACCCTATTAGCGTCGGTGTAGCGTTAGCGTTCCTGGGGCGTTTACTGTACCTTTGGGTGGAAAGTAGGACTTGCTCTCGGCTTTGTGGGGCCAGTCCACCACTAGGTGTCCGTAGCGACGGAAACTGTTGGTAATCTCATCTGAGGGAGAGAGAGAAAAACAAAAAGAGAAAGAAAGAGATATGAAATTAGATCAGACAGGCTGAGAAGGAGTTTTGTGTTAAAAGCTGACATCATTGACTGGTCATAGCTGTAGCTGCGCTGTCATGGTTCTGGTATGTGCTCTGGCGGGGGTGGGGGGGGGGCAGGGTTGGCTGTCACTGGTTGGTGGTTGTTAAACACTCGGTGTTATTACTGTGGTCATTGTGCTTGTGGCCTCATCACGCTGCCATCCGGCCAGTGGGCATTATGAAACCAGCCTTTTGTGTGTGGGTGGGTGTGTGTGTGTGTCCGTCCGAGAAGAGTGTGGAAGATGTAAAGTGCATTGCTGCGTGTGTGTGTCTGTGTGTGTGTGTGCTGTGTATACATTTCCACGAGTATATACAGCATGAGTGACAGAGCACTGGTGAGCATATGTGAAGGTATGTGAATGTGTGACAGAGAGAGAGGTTAGGTGTGTGTCTCTGTGCACACGCGAGATTAACGCGATTTTTTATTTTTATTCATTTATTTATTTAAAAAAAAAAAAAAAATTTAACGTTAATTAACGTTCTTTTTGGCCTCGCAAACTGTGTAGTAGGCTAACGTTACGGTTTGAGTGAATGGTGAGCGCGATACGGCGAAATGGATGATAAAAAGCTTCTGAATGGAAAGTTTACTTTTAAAAGTTGTGTTGTGCAAAAGAAGTGAGCTTCACTGTTGTCTGAAAATGTCAACAGGCAGCTGGCTGAAATCAAAGAAGTAGTAGGCTTACCTTTTATTGGTAACCTAACTGTTACGGTTCATTGTTTCTGAAATAAGAGGCCTGACTGCTATGTTCCCAGCAAACTTGAAAAAAAGAAAATATTAAGCCATGGTTTAACTGCACTATAGGCTGAGTCCTTGTTTACCTGAAATGTGCACTTTATAATTTTATTTTGTACCGCCCTGTTTGGCAATGTTGGTTTTCAATAAAATAAAACATTTGCTTAAAGCAGGCCAATCCACTTTTCCATGTTGATAAGGGCATTAAAATAAAAATAAAATGATGGAAAAAATGAATAAACGAAGGGACATTTAGAATAGATACAAATTTGCGATTAATCGCGATTAATTTTGAGTTAACTATGACAAAAATGCGATTAATCGCGATTAAATATTTTAATCGTTTGACAGCACTACTATATATATATATATATATATGTATATGTGTGTGTGTGTGTGTGTGTGTGTGTGTGTGTGTGTGTGGATCCCCAGAGCAGCCTGGTCTCTCCCTGTGGCAGTGTTCACACCAAGGGGAGGTGCCGTCACATCTGCCCAGAAACAAACACTCTCCTTCTGCTCCCCGCCACCACAGCTGCAGCCCTGCTGCCACTCACAACAACCCCCCTCCTGCCTGATCACTGTCAACAGCACACATCCAGTAAGAAAAGCTCTCTCTCTCTCTCTCTTACACACACACAGACACACACAGACACACACACACACACACACACACACACACACACACACACACACAGACACACACACAGACATTACCGATTATCAGACCCATGAGGGAAGCCAACAGGCTCCCACCCAGTCAGCCAATGGGCTCGCAAGGCCGCCCGATGGACCCACCCAGGCAGCCAATGGGCTCGCACTTTCCACCCACGCTGTGAGCCAATCAGCCTCGTGAGGCCAAAGGGCCAGGGGAGAGGGGAGATGGGCCTTGCGGGATCATGAGATGGGCCCAGCTGGAGGCTGCCTCTCCTTTCAGGCTCCAGGGCCAACCACAGTCTCAGGCCTGGCTGGCCAAACAGCCCATGTAACGCAACCCCTCGGCCACCCTACAGGGGGCACTGTGAGGGGTCAGGCACGGACAGAGAGGGGAGTGAAATGATCTGAGCGATAGGTGTGTGTTTGTTCCCTTTGGTCTCCCTCTCTCTGTGTGTGTGTGTGTGTGTGTGTGTGTGTGTGTGTGTGTGTGTGTGTGTGTGTGTGGTGAAGTATTGGTGTTGGTGGTATTTTCCCAGATGTGCTGCGTGTGAATTATCATTTAGTGGCAAACAGCTGTACACAGAAAATAAACCGTGCCGTCTGTGAAAATTCTTACTCCTTTCCAAATTTAGTTTAGAAAAAACAAACAGGCATAGAAGCTGTGAAAACAACTAAGACCACAGTCAGCTGCACGGACAGAATGCCTGTGAGGACAGAGGAGATAAAATGGGGGCCGTTGTGTGTGTGTGTGTGTGTGTGTGTGTGTGTGTGTGTGTGTGTGTGTGTGTGAATAATGCCTTTTCCACACGTGAAATGAGACATACCTTCATCGATGTCGGGGGGCAACCCTCCGACAAACACCTTCCTGGAGTAGCGCTCCATCCTCTCTCCGTTCTGGCAACGCGTCGGAGAGCTCATCCCTGGCGTCAGGGAAGGGTCGCCGTGGCCGTCGTCAAGGAAGCCATCTTCAAAAGGAAACAGTGAGGAACGACCTGCATCGTGGGAAGACGGTGGGAGGTGAAGAGGTACAGGGATAGACAGAGACAAAAAGAGAAAGGGAGGGAGAAAAAGAGAGATTGAGTGAAGGGGGGGGACAGAGTGAAGAGGTATGAATTATTAGTGCATATCCTGACATACAACAGTTTTTGCCTTAAGCAAGTTTGGCGGTGAGCGTGACAACAATGGGTTGAGCAACATGTGGCATTGGTTCAGCGTGAGAGTGACAGTTCAACAAGACCTGGGAATCTGATACTGAGTATACTGACTGTTTTTCTAAGACATGCAAATCAAAACAAATGCATCCACCGATAGATTTCAACTTCAGATCGCGGTTCCATTTGATTGATATGGTTTTTAATTTGTATAGTTATAGTTTTGTTTATTTCGATCAATGTGTGTAAGTTCAATAAATGTATGATATGAGCGAATAGCATGCTCCAATCAACCATATCTGTATGCATCTTCCAAGAGGTCAGATTTGAAGTTGTCTCGGGCGTGCGGCGGAAATGAGATTACTGCTTGTTTAGGTGCGAGGAGCGCTCATTTTCACCATTTTTGGCCGGGGCATTTCTGCCTTTCTTATACGTCCACATATTTAACACTGGTCAAAGTTCACCAGATGAAAATAACTCCAGGGCCTTTAGCCTGCTGCCTCTAATGAAAAAATGCCTACAAAAATGGCCAGGGAATGAGACCTTAATGAAAACCACCATTACAATAAAGCCAGAGGAAGCCTAGCCTATTATTATTGTACTGTAACCAAATCCCACTCCAAGGCCACATGCGTCTCCAAATGCATGCTGAAATATGATTAGCCTTGAATGGTGAAAACCTCAATTGATGTTCTGCTAAATTACTGACTGCCGTTATGTTTGCTACGACCTTTTTTGGTCTGAGGACTGGTCTGCGTCCGTGTGCCTTAGAGAGGTTACGTGAACACGGCACAGCTCAACAGCGGCCCGCCTGACCCGTCGACATTCTCAGTTCTCTGGCCGTCTCAGAAGAAGGGAGAATGTTCCGGCTGCACGGGCCTTTCTATTTAAAACATCCGCAGCATTAGTTAAAAATTCAGTGCAAAAAAAAAAACGTTTTAAAACAAAGTCGACAATACCTGTTAAGAAATGAAATGTTAAATAATAAAGTCACATCTGATGGGCCTCATGCTCACACAACACTGCTTCAGTGGCCTAGCAAGGGTGAGGACTTTGGACATTTGCTAGTAAAAGAAGATATGGCTAGGAATGTCATTTAAGGTGTTTTAGTTGTTGTCATTGTTGGCCTTAACAACACGAGACCCAACATGAAGACGGAAATATAAGTGAAATTAAAACACAGCAAAT